>NC_072892.1:81584397-81887427 GCF_027943255.1 Anastrepha obliqua
ACAAACTAGTGTTAGTATTTATTAATTTTTAGTATAATAAAGTACAAGTTCGAAGTTGCTAAACACTTCTGCTGATTTTTTTAATATAAAATATATGTAGTGCATTGGAGAAAATGCACAACACCGTCAGAAAAAATTACTTAGAATTCAGATTTATATGAGTTTTGTTAATTTACGAGGTTCAAAAAATAAGGTAAATTTTCAAATTTCACGGGCTACATAAATTCGACTTTCGATTATTATTATTTTTATGTTGGTGAACTCGTCTCGAAGATAATAGCAATATAGCAAGTTTAGTTAGTTTGTGAGAGGCATAAATAAGACAAGTGCGATTTTCTGCTATTGAAAAAAATGGATCAAAGAATCTGAGTCATAAAAATGTTTACGAGTGGTACAAGCTTTTCACAGAAGGTCGAGAAGATGTGATTGACAACAACAATCGATGAAAATTTTGAGAAAGTAAAGAAACAATTTTCTTTCTGGAGAATCATCGAATGACAATTAGAAAAGTTGCTGAGAATGTCAGCATATGGGTTGGCTCATGCCATATAGTCTTTTCGGAAATTTTGGGCATAAAGTGTGTGGCAGCAAAGTTCGTTCAAAAATTGTTGAATTTTGACCAACAAGAACGTCTCATGAGCATCGCAACGACGATCCAGATTTGCTTAAAAGAGTCATGACTGGTGACCCGTACCCTCGTATGGTAATGACAACGAAGCCAAAGCCCGATCGTCACAATGGAAGGGTCCAGGAGAGCCAAGAGTCAATAGGAGAAAATCGCCGAAAACGCAAAACACTTGTCTTATTGTTGAATCTCACAAACAAACTAAACTTGCTATGTTGCCAAAACCATTTTTTTTTTTTGTTTTTTTTATTATTTTACATTGCGACTAGTTACAAAGAAAATAAGGTATTTACAACAATTAACGCTAAGGTGTGGTTACTACATTAAGTCTTTGGGCTTTCTGCATTTCTTCTCCAATTAGCTGGATTAGCGAGAATAGTGGCCTTCGTATTGACATGGTTTTTTTGCCAAAACCATGAACACATCTTCGAGACGAGTGTACCAACATAAAAAATAATAATAATCGAAATTTGAAAATTCACCTTACTAACACACTTTTATTAGGTCGGGTTGTATGTATATATGTATGTATGTATGTAACGGAATCTTTGAGCTTAATTTTCACTGGCTTCTAAAAATCTGATCGACTTGAAATTTTGCACACCTATCAAGGACCGATGACAATGCAATAATTTGATAAAAGTTTTCCGCTTTTAACTCTAATTTGAATTACTCTATTTGTATCTTAATTTTTGTTATAATTCTGTTCTGAGGTAGTTGACTATGACTGATCATTCGATTTGCTATTACTTCATTATAGGTCCCTTTGTCATTAAAATTTATTTTCTACTTTTTAGTTCGGTTAGCAATAAAAGCGTGTTTTTTAGTTTTTTTAAACTATTTTTTATTTTCTACTTTTTTTTTTACCAAACTTCGTATAGACAAATTTATTAAAAATGTAGAAAAAAATGTAAACATTAAAAAAATGAAAATTGTCAAAACTGGTCAAACGGTGATGAGCTGTCATTTGTCGTGGGCATGAGCTCGTATGTATTTATGTATGCATGCATTTATATCTAATACTTAACCGAGCTAGAAACTCATTCGGACTTCTGAGAGAGTAAAAGTTTATATACTTAAGTGTAATACGTGCATTATACCTTCAGTTTACATCCATCCGAATTCTCATTGCTCTTTAATGGACTCGCATAATACTCGTACTAACACTCAATTGCCTTAACTTGTTCGAGATGTTGTTTACTGCCTGCCAAGGAAGAACGCAGCTTTTCAGCCGCATGAGGACCAACAAACTCTGCATTGGTATCGGCTGTTACAATTGTTTATGCGGCGCACTGTGTAGAATTTATTGGATTAAATTGTAATTCTCATTCAATTATTACACCAGCAAAAAGATGCGGGAAGAGAGGTCAAACGGGGGGTTTCGCTTATACTAAAAGCCGGTAGAACTGTTGATGATTGCTCATTCCTGTCTTAGTCGCTTTGTTGCTCACAGTAGGTACACAGTGGTGCGTCTTAATGATGTAATGAATTGAGCAATTAAAGGCCACCAATACTACAGACGACAATGCTTCCTGGCGTTTAAGTGATTTTGTGAGCACTAACCAACATTTTAGGGTGAATTTAATTGGAAGCTGTGGTTTAGAAAGCTGGTGGTAAATTTTTGCGTATACTCGTAATTATTTAACCAACTGATCATTTGAAATTTGGTTACAAAGTGTCACTTAAAAGTAGATGCTGCTCAACGAACCTCAGAACCTATTATGCCTTCAATGTTGGAGCGTTTGTATGTAATTACACGAAATTGCCAAGAGCTTATTTTGCTAAACCATGAACTTTGGAGAGATGTTGACATAAAAGCGGCGAATTTTCCAGCGGCATGTTGGAGTACTTGCAAGAAAGTGTAAGGCTGTTTGCCATACGACTCCCAATTCTGATCTCATTGAGCAAGCCGGAAAGGTATTGTCGGAACTCACGCCACTGAAGACAATAATAATTTTGTCGTCGTAATGGAAAGTTGAAGTTGGAACCAGATTTAACACCGATAATAATGTCAGCTTAGATATCCAATATAAAAATATCGCTACTTCGGACTAAGCAGGCTAATTTCCCTCTTGGCAGACAAAAACCACACTTTATGAGTCTATCATCGTTGCCGCCTTGTTGTATGACGCTAAGGCTTAGGCGTAGACAAAATCCGATGAGGCTAACTTGCAGTGCAGAAAAAAATTGTAGACAGAGAGAATATACATATGTACATATAGGGCCCGCCATCTATCGTTACGGATTTGAACTAGGTATTATTTGAAGAATGGTAACACTTAGCCGTCATCTGATTTGACAGAAAATTAGTTTTATTCTTCCGCTGAACGAAAATGGTTGTGTATACACTCAAAGAATGCTGGTAAATATTGCGACATTACTTTGAAAATCATGATAATGTTGCAGAATGTGTACGAAAATTGCGCACTGTCTTCGAAGATCGCATTATCAGCCGAAATTCTGATATTGTTTGGCCGCCTCGGAGCTGCGATTTGACGCCGTTGGATTATTATCTTTGGGGTGCCGTCAAAGACCAGTATTATGCCAACAAACCAGCAACAATTGATGCACTGAAGACCAACATACGCGATGTCATAGCTGAAATACGGCCGCATACAATCGAAAATGTGTTGAAAAATTGGATCGATCGTATGGGATGGTGCATGGCTAACCGAGGCAGCCATATGAATAAAGTTGTATTCCATCATTAACCGGAAGGATTGTAATTCAAAATAAAAAAAAAAACAGTTTATAAAAATATTGAGTAGTTTCTTTTTTATAGCATTTTTAATTCCGTAAAGTTATATGGCGGATTCGACGGCTCTGCTGGCCAAATAAGTCAGTTCGATGCAGTACCTGCTGGTGGTAGCAAAAAAGGAGGAAGCTCTTTGTGTTGGAAACCCAAGTCTAGATCAAGGTAGACTGGTGCGTTTTGTTATACTTAGCCAAAATTGCAGACGGTTGCTTATTTTCCCTACATAACCTTTTTCTCATGGCCTTTTTGTTATCATGGAAGGTAAACCCTTTTATACTCATTGCAGTATGAAAAATGTTAGCTCCGGAATCAAAAATGGGGTTTAAAATTATTCTAATTTATTATTATAATAATGCTATCATATTTACAACAATAATACAATTTAACTTAACTGGACAGAATTTATTCTCAACTGAGGATTTGGCTAGGTGGTAAATATGAATTCGATGCCGAATTGTCAAACTTTGTGACCGATTCGCCAACATTCTGCGATGGCCCCTCGACATCATTCGAAACAGCTCTCGCAAACGGCACTGATGCGGGAGAAGCAAAGTCCAAAACTGGTGCTACACCTTCGTTTGAGTATTGAGACTGGCCGTTCAAAGATTCGTATTGCGCTTGGATTGCTTGCTGCGCATGCGCTGCATCCTCTGGAGTGCGATACTTAACGAAGTGCACCTCCGGTCGATTCACGTTACTACTTTTCAGCGTCTGCAACGTATTAGCTAAATCAGCTATGTCAGGTTGTTTGCTAAGCACGTAAATAGCGGTTCGGTCATCGGTTGCTTGCTTAGCCAGCTGCAACACAGCATTGGTTAGGCCTTGATTTTCTGGTGCTTTAATAAAAACCACACGCAAGTTCTTCTTCATCGTTCCAGTCAGTTGCTCAAGGCCAATATCACTCTCGAACTCGTTATCAGGTGCAACATAACTGTAAAATTCTTTATTGTATTCGATTGATCCCGAGTGATAACTTAATCCTGCTCCACCACTGCTGTCATACATGCTTCCGGCATCAGTAGTGCTAAAGAGTCGGCCAAATCCACTGTTAGTTGAAGTGGTAACTCCACCAATGTGGTTGTTTGCTCCATTTCCGTTCGCGTAGGAACCTCCAAGGAGGGACCCTCCAATCTGAGCATCATGTCCAAGTGACTGGTAATTGTATCCCAAATTGTCCGCCGCTGCGTCAGCAACGAAGTAAAAAAGCTACAACAGAGAAACAGATGATAAAATTGATTGACATATCAAACACAAATAAAATTTCTACTTTAAATAACAAATTTTTAATGAAGATATTAGAGATCGCAAAAGTGGTGAGAAATCTCCGCTTATTAATATTCACAGTTCCACCTTTTTTACAAGTCGAACTCCACAACACCATTCGAACTCCAGAAATGCTTTTGATATTAACCTTCCTAAACGTTGTCGACCCCGAAATCGACAATCGAAACAGGGAAGGTGCTTCTATCCGACTTCTGACTATAAATACATATACGATTGGCGCTTACACCCTTTTTGGGTGTTTCGCGCGAACACCTCCTCCTATTCGTGGCATGTGTTCTTATGTTGTTCCACAAATAGAGGGACCTACAGTTTTAAGACGACTACGAACGTCAGATATGTTTTTATGAGGAGCTTTATCATGGCCGAAATACATTCGGAGGTTGGCCATTGCCTGTCGAGGAGTGACCACTTCATTTTGGTGTTTCTCGGAAACTGGAACCAGCGTACTCCGAATTCCGCACCAACTCATTCGGCTACGGCAGCTTTGAACTGCTGAATGTCCTTGTGAAATATAAGGCTGGCATCACCGAAGTACACTCAACAAATGAAAACAGCTCTTCTCAATGAATAGAAACACATCTAATATTTGTAGCGAAGAAGAACCTAGAAGCTCATGTCCCTCGATTAAGAAGGGGCGATAGCAGCCGACGGTATTTCGGCTGAGCTGAGCAAACAGCTAGTGGGACGCTTGTACCAGCTACTTAACGAAATTCGGATTGATCAATACATTCCAAAAGACAAGCATCTAAATGTACTCTGCCCATTCCGTGAGAAAGGTGATCCCACAGATTGCGCCAAATACCGCGTTTTAAGGTCCGCTTGACTGTAATGTGAGACAGATTATAGCGCATCATCAACAGCTTTATCTGTGTAGTAGCTAACTTGGAAAATCTACATTTGTTCACATTTTTACAGTTTCATAAAAAATCATGGACGAGCAGATCCGGATGCACATCCTTCTTATAGATTTTACATGCATTTTAAACAGTACGCAGAGAAGTTGCCGATACGGCGGAATCCAGGCTAACCGTATACGAATATGTAGAATGCTCTTCGAAACGGAAATACGTTTCAGACGTCTTCTTCAATCGGATGTTGCTTCTTTAGTTCGACTTCTTCAACCTGATGTTGATAATGGGAATCACCATGCCCCAGGATACAACAAACGTACGTAGATGATATTGACATCATTGACCTAAAGAGCCATCCGCGCAGTTTTCTCAAGCTTGAACAAGAAAGCGAAATAGGTTGGTCTAGCGCTGAACGAGGACAAGACAATGTATCTAATAGAAATACAAGTCACTGTTGGCAGCTATAGCTTTGAAGTTGTAAAGAACTGTGTTTACGTAGGAACCAGTATTAATTTCGGGTGCGATGATCAAAAATTTAGTTCTCATTATGTCCATTCTTTTCTGTAATTTATAGAAGATGAAAGTTTTTTGATCTCGGCCAAACCTGATAAGCAGTTGTAATTCCAAATAAGAAGAAGAAGATTGAATGGTATATGTAAACCAAGTAGGTTTTAAAGTTACAAACACTGGTAGGTATCAAAAAGGTAATGCTATTATTTACAAAAAATGCAAAAGCAGGTTATCATCGCCCATCTATAAGTAAATCAGCAACTAAAAATCCACCTCATCAAAACTACTACACTTATACTCTGTGCATTATTGCTATTGCATTTTGTTTGGGCACTGCTTCACTTGTTGAAAGTTATCATTATGCGAAAGGTGGGCGTTATTATTGTCCGAGTTTGCCCATTTGCAGTAGGCATTCAGCATGTCGCACTCACCGAATTTTATTCGCAAACTTTTTATAAAAAACCAATTTCTCATTGCCTAACTAAGCAAGCAACAACGCTGAAAATGTAGTCCAAATGAAAAATACATATAGTTTAAACCAATTTGGGTATGACTATCAGTTGTTTGATTGTTGGTTTGAAACATCAAATGATACGAAAGTGTTTCCTTACTCCAGCTTCAGCTTCTATAGATCAAGTTAAAAAACCTCTGTTAAAATAGAGATGGTAGGTGGAGACAGAATTTCACTGTTAAAAATATCTGTCTTGCCATCAGTGTAATAACATCATCTGCCATTTACAGCAATCTGATTAGCTCGATGCCATTTTGAAAATGAAATGTTAATGCGGCGCGGTGCCCACATGGAAAAACGGTATAAAGTCAAAACAGATATTACGACACATTTAGTAGAAGGCGTGGAGTAAAGCAGTCGCCTCTCGATAAGCAGTCGCTAGTTTCCGAGCGCATTTCTGCCATGAAAAACCACCCATCGTTCGGATCTCCGCATCAGTTAACTTTATACCGAACAAACGCAGTTTTTATTGCAGAATAGCACTTAACATCCACGCTCCATTGCGTGGTAGTATAGGTAAAATAGGTCTTTAGGAAACAAAGAAGCAGTTGAATTAAGATTTTGCAACCTCTACTGCGGCTGCCGTAGCTAAATGGATTGGTGTGTGACTACTATTTGAGAGAGCGTAGGTCCAAATCTCCGTACATGAAACAACAAAATGATAGAAACATTTTTTTCTAATAGGGGTCACTCCTCAGCAGGTAATGGCAAACCTCCGAGTGAATTTCTGCCGTGAAAAAGCTCCTCATAAAAAATATTTGCCGTTCGGAGTCGGTATAAAACTGAAAAATTTTCCATTTGTGGAGCAACATCTAGACGCACACCATAAATAGGAGGAGGAGCTCGGCCAAACACCTAACAGAAGTGTACGCGCCAATTATTTATTTATTTTTTTATTTTTAACTGCTTTTGTTCATTCACATACATACATCTGTATACTGAAACCGTTAAAGTGGCGAGTTTTAAGAGAAAATTTTCAATTTACAATTTGTAATTGCGCTGACAAACTTTTTAAATTGCACGTCCAAAATCGTTCCAAATATTTAAGCGTCAACTATAACTTAAATTCTTATCATACACTTGAATTTTTTAGAACCAGTAATTTTCCAATACACTTTCTATATATGCTTTTAACAATAGTTTTCCGTTCCTCAAACAACTTGGACACTTATGATATACACTTACGAGAAATCCGTACATCTTTCGGACGCAATATTGGCAGCCGTAACTAATCTGGCTCTTGTCTGAACTTAATTAAAGCTTACACTCGTTTAAGACATTAACCATCGATACGAGTATTTTATAGATGAAATGCAGCGAAGCTGAATAAACTTAAAAGGGTCATATAATAAAAGAGAAATAAAGATTGAAATAATTATTATGATTTTTGATGGCTGTGAAGATGCACGAGCAAAACTCACTCTCACGAAAAGTGTGTAAAGGCAAAGGAGACGTAACACAACTGAACTGAAAATATGTGTAATTACATGGAAGAAGTTAAACATATTACGAAGGAAATCATGCGAGCATTTTAACAGAGCGCTGAGCGTTGAAAGTCCATTTCTCATTCGAGTTAAAGTTAAATAATAAGACTATGAATAAGTTCGTGCGGTTTTTTTTCGAAATTTGAAATTTTATTGACGTAAAATGGTTACAAATTTAATATTCAAAGTATTGTCCATCGCTTAATACTACTTTTTCCCATCTTTCTGGCAATTCACGGATTCCCTTTGTGAAAAATTCGGTCGGTTTTGCCGCAATCCACGAATCGATCCATTTTTTGACTTCATCGTAATTACGGAAGTGCTGGTCAGCCAGGCCATGTTGCTTGATATTTTCAGGTCAAACTTTGTAGAGAAGAGATAGTAATCGGATGGCGCAAGGTCTGGACTATACGGCGGGTGGGGTAGGACATCCCATTTGAGCGTTTCTAAGTATATTTTGACCACTTGTGCAACATGTGGCCGAGCATTGTCATGTTGCAAAATAACTTTGTCGTGTCTATCGGCGTATTGCGGCCGTTTTTCTCGCAGTGCTCGGCTCAAACGCATCAATTGTCGTCGGTAGACATCCCCCGTAATCGTTTCATTCGGTTTCAGTAGCTCATAATACACAACACCCAGCTGGTCCCACCAGATACACAGCATAACCTTCAGGCCATGAATATTCTGCGCCGACGTCGATGTTGAAGCATGGCCAGGGTATCCATACGTTGCCCGACGTTTTGGATTGTCGTAATGGACCCACTTTTCATCGCCAGTCACAATTCGATGCAAAAAACCCTTTCTTTTGTGCCGTTGAAGCAGTTGTTCGCATGCCATAAAACGGCGTTCAACGTCTCTTGGCTTCAATTCATACGGCACCCAATGGCCTACCTTTCGGATCATTCCCATGGCTTTTAAACGTTTGGAAATGGTTGATTGATCAACTCCCAAAGTTTTTGCAACCTCTTCTTGCGTTTGAGCCGGATCTTGATCGAGAAATTCCTCCAATTCGGTATCCATGAACTTTGGCGGCGCACCCTCGCGTTCTTCGTCTTCCAAGCCAAAATCACCACTTTTAAAGCGTGCAAACCACTTCTGGCACGTTCGCTCAGCTAGAGCATGCTCACCATAAACTTCCACCAAGATACGATGACTTTCGGCTGCTTTTTTCTTCATATTAAAATAATGAAGAAGAATTCCCCGCAAAAACACATTATTTGGCACGAAATTCGACATTTTCAAGTGTGGTAAAAATATTGTTGTTTACGCTTCAAATAAAAAACTTATACTGACGTTTGTGCCTTACGACAGTAGCTCTCCAATGAATGTTTGGAAATGTGGATCGATGGAATAATAATCAAGTTACGCCATCTGTTGTAAAACCGCACGAACAAAAACTCAAAGGAGAACAAATATGGGACCGTTAAATAGCTATCAAGGCGAATTCGGCTGAAATTAACACAAAGTTTGACCTGAAAATATCAAGCCATTACAGCTAATGGTTGTGACTATACATTTTGTTGAATATCTTTCGTACAATAAATATTATAGGCCCTTACAATTTAGTTTGTTAGAATCGAATTGGTCAAATAGTTTCACGCTTTCATGCTTCTATTAGACAGCCTGTATAAAGACAGTAAGCCTAAATAAAGTTGGTGCTTTCCATTTCAATTCAACCGGGCTATTCGGGTCATGTTCTTCGATTTCGATGTAACTCAAATATGTTGCTCTCTGGTCAAAATAATGAGACACGTATTTTTTTTTCGCCCGAAAAACATTTTTTTCATGAGTTATCGGCAATTTTGTTTTTCGGCTCAAATTCGATTTTTTTTAATTATGTAAGAAAAAATTTTTTTTAAATGCCCATAACTTAGTCAAAAATGAACCGATTTTAATAATTCTGGGTTCAAAATGATCGTAATTACTTACACGAGCGACTTCATGTAGAAACAATTGCAAAAAAGTAGTTGAAAATTTTTTATTTAGCAAAAAAGAAAAAAAATTTAAATTTTTTCGAAATTCAATATTTCAAAAAGTGTATTTTTGTTTTTTTTATAACTTTTTTTAAATCAAAAGGACATCTCAAACTTTAATTGAGCTGAATGCCTAGTAGCTAAAATGCGTTGTTTTTGAGTAATGAATTTTTGAGTAAAAAAACCTGTTTCGCCCTTTTTGTTTTTTGCAAAATAAAAAATGTTCAACTACCTTTATGCAACTGTTTCTACATGAAACCGCTCGTATAAGTAATGACGATCATTTTGAACCCAAAATTATTAAAATCGGTTCATTTTTGACTAAGTTATGAGCATTTAAAAAAAATGGGATACGGATAACAAATGGGCAAAGAGAATCCTAGAATGGACACCACGAGAAGGCAAGAGAAAAATTGGAAGACCGCTCACAAGATGGAGCGATAACACTAAAAGAATAACGGCGAATTTGATAAAAACAGCACAAGACAGATAAAAGTGGATATCAATGGAGGAGGCCTATGTTCAACAGTGGAGGCAAACACATCCATGGTAATGATGATGGTGAATGCCATTTAAAACTTGTAGATAAGTATGAAGAAGAGTAAGATTCTTAAAAAAATAATTGTGGTTTTCCTTTTTATAGTTACTCGTATTCACAGGAGCCTGCACAGATACCAGAGCCTCACAGCATTAATGAAGAAAAGCCTTGATAAGGACAAGTAAGAATATTAGAAATAATAAGGCGTAAAAACGCCCTCTATCTTCTGGGAGATATTCTAAATGATAATTGACGTTTGTAATGTGCATTCCAATTCCATGGATTTTAGCCCGGTTAGATGTTTTGCATGACCTATCAGCCAACATAAAATACTAAACAGTTTTTTCTACCAGCCATTGCCCTTTAGCAACCAAGCACACACCTTCGATCATACTCGTATTTCTATAATGAAAACGCTTCCTCAAAGGCACTTTTTTAATATAGAATTTTCAAAGATATGCGGTCTTAAAAATATCGTCCAATGCCCAATAGAGAAACCTAATTACTGTTCTGGTTAACGCGTATACATATATATATGTATGTAGGCAAACACACGAACCGGCAGACAGCTAAAGGAACGCAATTAGATTTCCCAATGCAAAATATAGTGTAGCTAAATTATTATAATTTTTTTGTTGAAATTTTGCAATATACATATATTTATATAAATTTCCATACATAAACTTAAATACATTTGGCGCGTACATATTTTGTTTAGTGTTTTACCGAGCTCAACCTCGTCTTTGTGGCGCCTTTCTTGACGTTTTTTTTTTCACAAATAGAAGTTTCCTCAGGTTTATGCCACCTCCGAGCGTTAGATGGGTTTTGGTGAGAGGCTTTTTCACGGTACAAATACATTAGGAGGTTTTGCCATTGCCTGCCGAGGGGCGAACGCTAGTACAAAATACCTCTTCCATCATTTGAAGTTAGGAGTTTTGGTGAGTTTCGAACCCGAGTTTGTCTACGGTGGTCACCGAATATCATTACATGCATAAAAAGTTATAAAAAAAGGCGCGAGTCGCTTTTAAACTAGTGAAATAAGAAATGCCACTGGCATTTTACACATAATCGATTCGCTAATTATATGATGACGCAAACTTTAAGGTGTAAACGAATGAATATACATATATTTATATTTCATAACCAAAAGTCGCTCAAACAATAGACACACAAAGGTCGCTAATAAAAAAGTCGGAGAAGAAAAAGTAAAACTATCAAATGAAATGGCACAGAAAGAGAAAAGAAATAGTAAAAGAAATATCTGCCCGCAACATTTATAAACATTAAAAAAGTCATTGGGTAAATCTCGAAAGCGAAGCAACAAGCTTCAAAGTGTCTCAACTTGCCTCCCCAACGCTTTGCAGGGTTTGCATGCACGAGTATGTAAATAATTAATTAAAAAAATACTAATTTGCATCTGCACGAACGGCGCACGTTGGAGTCTCTGATATCGGAATTCAATGTCAAATTTCTCTTTTATGCTTTTAACAAAGAAGAGAAAAAACATAGGGAGTTAATGACAAAAACATTTCAACATGCATATACATATGTATGTATGTGTCAAAGTATTCGCTGTTACTATGAAATAATACAACTTTTTCATTTGAAAATTGCTTTAAGAAGCTATACGAAGAACGCTTTGTGGACATTCTGGTTGAATTAAGCCCATTACGGTTCAGTTGAGGCGACTTCTATTTACTATAGTTAATTAAATGTACAATAAACTCTGTAAATATTTGAGATTTTGTGAATAACAAACGTTGCCTCAACTATTAAATTGTAGTTTATTTTGTGTAAATTGCAAACCAACTTCACCGAGCTGAATACAAGTTCATAAACTAAGCTCATACGCACTTTACATACATACGTACATATGTACATTTCCTGAAAATAGAGAACATTTTGTCGTCTAGACTCTAGAGTTTGCCGATACACATTTCGAGCAAACCACAATTATTACCTAAATTCTTGTCCTTCAGCTCAACAGGGTTTGGCATTAAATTTCAACAATTACTTCAAGACATTGTAGGTGTTTACGCTCTTATTGCCGAAATAGATCTACATATAGATACCTATACTAATGTATACACTGGCAAAATAATTTATGTGAATTCTCTTGCATGTGTGCCAATGTATGTAAGAATTTAAATGGTGTTTAGTGGAGATACAAGAACAATTTGCCGAAGAGTTTACAATAAGTAAATAAGTTTAAGCCACAGCCACAGGTATTTACTCCCAAGTATTTGGTATGTATGTTGCATGCTTGTTGCTGTTGAAGGAGACCCGCATATATGTATGTTTGTATAAGTATGAGAGTTCGAAGCCAGGAAGAAGCCACATTGGCTCGCATAGACTCCTACAATCTGATAAGCCCTGAAAACTTAATCGACGCCATGATGACTTCAAAGTATGCGTGCGATAAGATTTCCTTTACAATCAGCGATATGCGACGTGCATTAAAGCATGTAAAAGTGAGTGAAACAACTGTCCACGAAGTCAGCGGCAGCTAACCAGGTGATATGAAACCAACAAATGGACTCTTGAAGTCGTCATTAGACAAGTATGGTGGGAGAGGGCAGATAAGCTCAACTGGAGTGTTTTTTTTTTTAAATAAACAAAATAGTGGAAAGATTAAAATACTGGCACCTTTCGGCGGACTACATAAGAATAGTAACTGACACTAGTGCTCAAACCACCCCAAATGGGTTTTCTTACTGGAATGGTATCTTACCGGGAAGGTACTTAGACGGTAGAAGGTTTAGATCTCACACTGACGGGTTAAAGGCTTTCGATGTTTCCTCCTAGTAAAAACAAACTATAAAAACTCCTAGAAGAGCACTAACAGAAAATGGCCACTTGCAATGTGTGGCGACTGGACTGAGGTATCAAGACTAAGTTATGTAGAAGAAACTATATATATATTTATATAATTGGCGCTTACACCCTTTTTGAGTGCTTGACCGAAGAAAATTCTCCTTATTTACAATACATGGATTTCGAATCCCTACATCTTGAAATTGCTATCATCACTAGTCAATGGTTAACGGATAAGAATAATTACATATATGCTTTCTATCGTCTTGAATATCTTGCATTACAAGTTTCATACATACGCACCTATCCCTTATGAATCGATTCCACATTGTAGTCCTATAAAAGGCCAATGCATAAGCATAATCAAGAGAATAAGCTTGTTGCTGTAGCAGCTTACAAAACCTTGCTCATAGCGGTGAAAACATCAGTTGTACATAGTTATCGTCAATATAATGGAATAGTAGATTCAGGAAACGAGCAGTGTGATCAGAGGCAGATGAAAGCTAATGAGAAAATTTAAATGGCCATGTGAGGACGTGGTTGGTGTTGCGTCGGATACCTTAAGTTCAGTATGACGGAAACAATTCTAGGAGTTTAACCTACAGAAATATCTAACAATTGCCTCAACAAGGTAGTTTTAGCTCTTCCCCTACAATGTTTGTTGAGTGGACTTCGGTGACGGCTAGCAGAGGAGATATTTTGTAAAAGAGAAATGGATTATCGGTGTTGTCGTTCTTGGCCTGTTTGTATTCCACCAGGTCTAGTGGGGGTTTAATATAAGGGTAGATCTCGTCAAAAAAATGGATAAAGAAATAGATAAATATATCTTCTAATTTACTTAGGAGTTTGCTCCGCTTCCAGCATGTATAACCCCAGCAGATACTCATTGAGCATGATGTTAAGATCCTTAATAGAAAGAATGCCTGCATCATTATGTAGGTGGTGTTCAGGGGACATCAAAAATGTTGCAGCCAGATAATTTCGTCCACCACATCCTATTAGTCCTCGCCGCTCAGATGGGCATTGCGTAGTTTAGATCTGTTCCCTAGTAACTTTTATTTGACTTTGCTCCCTTCTCGGCATATGGCGTAAGGAAAGATTTACATGTTAAAAAACGACTCGCTAAACAATTATTTTTCCGCTGTCTAATCGGTATCTTTAGAAATTCCGAACATGAACTTTCAGAATTTTTCTGTTCACGTGGGATTGACGAACGACAACATGGTTGTGTCAATCAACAATCTGCCGAAGGCGAATGTTACTTACGTGAAACCACCTGAAATCAGCAGGGAGATAATGAAGATGTGGTGGACTTTCAGAGAGCCATTTAGGATATCATACATAGAGTATGTGTACGGCCAAATGACCGTACACTTGATTTAGTTGTAGATAAAAGCTTAGCGCTTACGACCGGGATCACCACAGTCGTAAGAGGGGTGGCCCCAGTGTACATTCCATCAGAAGAATATACCTCCAAATTGTATTTCTTATCTTTATATTTTATATTTATATATATTTATATATTAATGCATTTAAAAATTCTAGGCAGACTGGGATTTCAAGCCATGTGAAGACAACAACGTGTGAAGAGTCGGTGAAAGGCAACGGATTGATTGACAATAGTGTGCTGACAGAAATAAGCACTTCCACCACTGATCCTTATGTAGCTTGTATGAGGACCGAAGTTGATAGCCAAGTTAGTATTCTGCTTTCGCCGGCTGAGATTCAGACTTCTTAGCTCTCGCTTTTTTGCTGCACTTGCGAAAAGCGGATATAACGAAAAGGTAATTCAGCCATTTGTCGGTCTCCATTCCCCTTCACCTAATCTTTCTACAATATACCCAACAATTTTTATGATAAATCTTTTTCGTCCATTTTTTATAAAAATATATTTCATTTTATATCAAAAATCTTAATTTAAAGTTCGAAACTTTGTTGAACATTTATACAATATACATTTTATATGGAAGAAATCGCTCTACAACGTAAGCAAAAAAAATTGTTGAAAATCGAAGCGATTTCTGAAAAACACTTACACAAACTTAAGCTTTATTATACAAAAATTTAAAAGGCTACAAAACTACATATTTAGGTGTAGAATTTTGATTCATAACAAACGAACCATATTAAAAAATGGAAAATATTCTTTCCACAAAAATTGGAGTACATGCATATTTATACATTAAAGTTTACATATATACATAAGTACATAAATACATTTTAATATTTAGGAATGTTACGCATAAAAAAATTCGGTAGTTCGCAGCAATTGTACTTCGACCTAATGGTCTCTTGTGTCTTCTACTCATCATCAGGATAGAGCTAGGTTGGATTGAGCGTATGTGCCTTTCCTCTGGCTGCAGTTGGCCAAGATGTCTCAATCTTGTCCGCGCTATAGCGCTGCATTCCAGGAGAAGCGACACTGGACTTTCCTGGGATTGGTCGCAGAAACGACAAGAGTCTGTAGACCAAATCCCGAGCATGCGTAGATGACTTCACAGTCTGCAGTGGCCTGTGAAGATGCCCGTGAGCATTCTCGGATTATCCTTGGGGAGAGTTATGAGTTGTTTAAACCTATTTTGGTTATACCCTCCCCGTAAGGATTTCGCCTGGCGTAGCTCCATAGTTCGATGCCAGCAAACCCCCCTTAGCCCTAGCTCTTCACTCCTAAGCTAAGGCGTCCGCTTCTTTGTTCACAGGTATACTCCTGTGTCCTGGGACACAAATTAGCCGGATGCAGTTGTTCATCCCTAGTAGGTTAAGTTCCTCGATACACTCACATACCAGTAAGGATCTGATCTAACAGGACGATAGGGCCATGAGTGCCGCCTGACTGTCACTCAGAATGGCGATTCGCTCATTCCGGAAATTCCTGTCTAAGTTTATCTCTGCACATAGACAGATCGCATACAGCTACGCTTGGAAGATGCATGGAAAACTGTCCATCAGCACATATCGTTTGGTTATGGGGCCGTAAATTCCAGCGCCTATACCTTCTGGGGTCTTCGAGCCATATGTGTATCAGTGCAGGGTACACTCCTAGAGTTTCTTTTCAAATGCAGGTATACTTCAATTCAACTTATTGTACAGTTCAATTCTGAACTTCTTTGAATTTGATCACTTTAGTTATATCATCTCTGGGTAGCTGTGTAAGTGGGAGCTGCAGCTTTTCCACTTCCATGTTTAGATGACATCCTTTTTCCTCTCTCGAAGCCTTCCCTGGGTGCGCTTGGCTGATTTCTGAATGACTATAAGTAGCGGTGCGAGCTCAAGCATCAAATCCATCGCAACTGTATGACAGGTTCACATCACTCCACATGCTAAGCGCTGAAGTTTAGTTAACGCTGCCCCCACTGTCGAGAGAGTGAGTCTCGAGGCCCAAGCAACCGCTCCGTATGCCACCATTGGTCTTTTTATCATGATGTACATTCTTCTCAGGATTCTTGGGTTAAAGCCCCAAGATTTTCCTGCTAGTCGTTTGCAGATCGTGAGAGCTTTTGTTGCCTTGGACAGGGTTGCGTTAGTATGCTTTTTCCACTTAAGCCAAGACAAGGCCAAGATACTTAACTTCGCTGACCAAATCAATAGCAATCCCGTCTAATCTA
Source organism: Anastrepha obliqua (assembly GCF_027943255.1). Lineage (NCBI taxonomy): Eukaryota > Metazoa > Arthropoda > Insecta > Diptera > Tephritidae > Anastrepha > Anastrepha obliqua. The sequence continues at coordinate 81,601,348 of NC_072892.1, forward strand.
ACCTCTTTCATTCCTGGGAAGCCTCTTTTCCTGGACGGATTATGTCCAGACCAACCCCATCACACCATTTTCTGTCTGGTTTAAAGTTCTTTGCAGTACATCGCAAAAAGTGTTCTCGAACCTGCCTCCCGTTATAATTCCAACCTCGTCCGCGTTTCCCTGACAGCGGATTCCATTGCCCGTTTCCATCTATCCTTGTTTGTAGCAGGGACTTTATCCATTTGCAGATGGCTCTCTGCACGTTTCTTTTTTCTAGTGCCTGGCATACCCCTAAGTGAGAGGCGTTGTAAAAAGTTTCTTCGATATCGAGGAAGGCACAGAGAACTTTTCCTCACAGTCAAAAGCACTCTGGATTTCCATACATAGCTGATACAGCGCTGTAACCGTAGACCTTCATAAGATTGAAAAGTTGTGGGCTTAAGGAGTCACCTTGCCGTATTCCAGTAGCGCAATTTATACTTTTAGTATGTTTACCATTTACTGTTATTTTTGTTGAGCACGTGGGATAAGATCGCTGATGATTTGTCGAGGCGCCTTTCTTTCTTTTAATATTTGCAGTGCATCCTGAAGTTTGATGCAATCAAACGCTTTTTTAAGATCAACAAAACACATAAAACCAAGATTACCGAACTCGATTGACTTTTCCATTATTTGTCCATGGTGGACCTGTTTTTACGAAAGCCTTGCTGCTCCTCTTGTTCTTGCAAGTAAAGACGGAGTTGGGACAACAAAATCTTAGTGAAAAGCTTTTAAACTGAGCTTAGCAGGGTTATACCATGCTTATTCTGTGGATTATCTTTGCCTTTTTTAAAAATCAGTATCGTAACGCTTGATTTCCATTCTTGGCAAAGCCTATAATAAAAGATAAAGAAGAAGAAGAAAATATTCGAAGTAACTTAATTATTTGAACACAAGTGTATATTTGCTTAGCAAAAATATTAGTTTGGGGAAAAAGAAATCCATTATTTTTGCGCAAATGGCTTAAAACTATTTGATATTTAACTCTTGGGCGATGCTACGACTACTAACATGCCGGCCAACTTCGATTATGTAATATTATCGGCATTTTCTTTAAAATCAAAAATTCCTGAACGGATCGACGAAACCAAAATTGCATGTAACTAACAATTACAGTATCGGCCCCATAAACTTTATTCACAATTTGAGCGGTCTGGCTCGCATTTCACATTTTCCAAAGAAAAAACTGTAAAATTTTTGTTGACACCCTGTAACTCACAACTGAGTGGAACAAACAAAAAACAGCAAACGAATTTTTTTAGTATAAAATGTCACTTTGTCTGCCGAGAAATAGTGAATTTCGTTTTCTGGGAATCCATGTAATTAGACTCATCACAACCTCAAGTTTCTTCCACGTACTGTTCACATTCACATTTTTTTTTTAATTTATTAAATACTTCTGAGAGCTATCAAATGTAGATATTGGCCGCTCACTTATCTTTCTTACTACGATGTAACATTTCTCAATACGCAATTCCGGGTAATAACCATTCCAAACAATTATTGTGTTCCTTAACCGCTCTTCCTCCCCTTTTTTGTGTGTAATTGTATCATAAGAGAAGTCGCCTGTACCTGTATGTCTCAATGAGCCCCTCTTTCGAGCTCCTTCGAGGCAGTCAATTAACCTAACTTAACCGATAACAACACAAGACGTCACCAAATTCACCCTAAAAAACTGACCTTTCATTGGATTTAGTGAAATGAAGGCTTACACATCATTGAGCTCTGTTATGGTCTGCAAGAAATTAACATACAATACAAACACGTACAAAACTGTGCTCTTGTGCTGGTGAAATGTTATGAACAGAAGCTTATTCAAGCGAAACCATTCCAATTGATTCTACACGCACTCATACATACATACATTTGTGTATATTTCATACTGGTAGTTAATATTATTATGAATCAACAATTTGCTTTTCCTATTGCTGCCATTCTCATATTTCCACCAGTATACTTGGCATTTATTCGAAATACTCATACGAGTATGTACGGATATACATATGTAGGTATGTCTGTTTGTCGGTACATTTAAACACAAGTGCACAAATACACACATATGGCTATGTGCTAAAGGAGGGTGATCTATGCTCGGGCTCGTATTGTCCTTTTTTAGGTGTACTCGTAATGGTAACGTGTTTTGTTTGTCATTCATCAAGTTGAAAGCTGAAAGTCCTTTTGTTCCAAAACATTGTCAACCGCTTGTCTCAACACCATCAGTTGAACAGCAGTAGTCAGTCAGTTGGTTAGGCAAAGCGTTGCAGCCATTTTTGCACAGTTAAGTCTTATACAGAATATAACGGTTCCTAAATGTATCTCCGTTTTTGTTCTGCTCAGCACAGCAGGGCGTTACACACTGCTGCAAAATAAATATATAAGTGCACATACATACATACATATGTGTTCATTTTATTTAATTTCACTTGTACTAAATGTGTTATGACATAATAAAATGTTTCATGGGGATTTGCAGACACTCGTCAAACGCACGCTAGCCCATATATCCTAAAAGCTAGGGATGTGATTGTTTTCGAATTTTACAACCCCGAGATATCGGAATTTAGATATTCATTATTTTGCAACAACTTAACCCGAAAAAATGGAACCAATTTTGTTTGAGAAACTCTCCTACCACATAATAAATAATAAAAAGACAAAATAGGATTTAAATATACCTTTTTATTTGAAGTGAAAATTCAGCCCTATCATGCAATTCATCGTAGACTTCTTTTCGTAGAAACTAAGAAATTGTAATCATACAATTCGAATAGTTGCGAACGTACATTCGAAATTCGTAGAGTAGCATTCACCAAATGCACTCGTAACGTCAAATCGTAAAGTTTCGTAAAATTTTCTACGACGACGTTTGACTAACGGACAAAAATTAGAACGAGTAATAAAAAGAGGATTTAAAAGGAAACAAATAAAAAAGCTGTAAAATGTAAGTCCCATATTAACTAAACTATAAATAAAAATAAATTTTTGAAGTAAATGTACTTTTATGTGACTTCCACAGGTGTAAAGTTGTAACAACACGGCACTAGTATGCCCCTTTGTTGGAGCTAATAAAGGAGAAATCAATCATGGCATTGATACTGTAGTAGCCCTTCCGGTTGTAGTAGAGCAATTTTTCTTTAGTGGGCGAAATAATTTTTATGTGCGTCCCATCTACACATAAAATTATGCCAGGAAATCTATATTTTTGATAGCATTCCATCTTGCTTTGCCGTTTTTCATTAGCACTCATGTCGCGATTTTCCCGCTGAGGGCATAATCGTATTTGTAGTGACACCAGTACGTCTTTTAGTACATAGGTAAATGTCCACTGCCCCATTGGCACGTCGAAATCTTTGCCAACTCCGTGCTGATAGCCGCGAGATACAGTAAAACAGAGGATAGTCAGAGAACTGGAGTTATAGTCGATAGTAAATGCAGCTTATTTAACCGGTAATTTTTGATAAACCTGAGCAAACAAAAAGACGAGCACTTACATTGGTTCGTCCATATCGTTAGGGTTGCTTGCATCTCTCAATATTTTTCACTCAATTCTGAGACTCCGTTTGTTTCTCTCACTTTCCTTCTCCATTAACACAGTCGCAGATGTCAACGAATACATTTTAATTTGAAACTTCAGCTAACTTGACAAAAAACTTAAAGATTATTTGCTAAATAAATTGTCTTGTTTACATTGAAGTGAGCTGTTGTCAAAATATCAAAATTTGACATTTGAGTTTGGCAGCATTTTTTCGTGTTCACATAGAACCCACGACTACAATTTTATCGTATTCGTAGTAGACATTCGTTTTCGAAGATTTGCTACGACGGATTCTATGATAGCGCTGATTATTTTATTAGTAATTCAACAAAAGTCAATAGTTGAATTTCTATGCATTTAATAATACTTTAGCGTGCAGGTATCTGATAAACCAACTACGTAGAACAGATCTCTTTTGGTCGTAGTGCGTAGTAGCCTAATAATAATAACTACATAAGTATGTCGAATAAAGATCAATGCAAAAAACTTAAAAATAGAGGCGAAGTCTTCTGACTCCGTTTTGTGTGGTATAAAACTTGAAATGATTATAGTAAGTAAGAATTGACTTGCATTTGATACAACACGAATATTAATATTTTAAAGAGTTGAATATTGTGCTTGTCATTGTTACCTCTATTTTGCTTGAAGAGGCATTTTCTGTCTTCAATTCATTTGCTTCATAAGAAATTCCAAATCTCGAAAATCCTGAAATTGTTGGCAAATAATCTCGGGAGTCCGAGACTGCCATCTCTGCTACATACATACACGTGTATGCATGTATGTATATGCACAACCACTCTTAAACGAAATAAATAACGGTTCATAGAAGCATGTGTACCCTGGCCGTTTCGGCAACCTGTTAGAAGGGTTGGGTTAGGTTGGGTGTGCATCCACACCAGAGGCCTTACAGTTACCTTTTCCTCCTAAAACTTATTTGCACTCGAAATAAATATCATCGGGTTTTTAATATCTGTGCACTTGAGATCCTCTTCAGATGCCTTAGATAAGTGCCCACAGGACGTACATACTCGTATGTGCCCTAGATATTATCTAAGAGTGGCAGATAAAGTATTGTGCAGTCCTCTCCGCCTTCACATCGCATCAACTTCTACCAAAGTCGTTCCAATTCCAATTTCCCAATTTGGCTGCCAATCAAGTAATGTCCAGGCTACTGAAGTTTTGTGCGTTTAGTGTTTATTGTAGATAAAAGTTAGCGAGCAGCTTCTCAGCTGAGTTTGGTTCCTTTTGTTCCTCAATTGCAGACACGTTTTCGTTAATTAGCAGTTTTCTAATTTGTAAAAAAGATTCCGATATGCAATTACCCTCTACATCACAACGGATAGGAACTCAGATAATGCGCTTACATACATATGTATGTATGTGCATATACATATCTAATAATTATAGGAAAGTCTTTTATTTCACAACATACTTAATTAGACGATCATCCACCTATAGTAGATCAGTCCATTTGTGGAACGTAACGCTTGTCACAAATTACACAGCGTGCGGTCAATGTAAATCTGCCCAAATTTTATTTAAAAATAATGCAGCTGTAATGCATCACAGGAAGATGATGCGTTCAAAAGAATTATATCTGATCTCTGTGTGTATATTTCTTTCAAAAATGTAAATCCATCGAAAAATCTTATGCAATCCATCATTTTTTTTTTTTTATCAACGTTTCGAGAATAATTTGACTGAACGATTTTGACTTTTGAATGAATGTTAAAATGACAAAAAGCTGTTAGTGTTCCTACTGTTTCCTACCAGTTTCGGTCCTACCGATAAAACCTCTCAGCGAAATGCCGCCAGAAAATTAAGAACTTTGAAGTCGTACGCATAAAAATACTAAGTTCAAAAGTAGATATTAGGTACAGAAAGAAACTCGATTCCAAAAAGATTTCATATACGAAAACAAAGTGTAACCGATTTTTCGAAATTTCTCCAATCCCAAGTTTATTTTATATGACGCGTTTTATTTTCAAAAATACTCAAAAATTAATGAAAGTGAAAGATTTTATTCAAGCAATTCAAGCCTTTTGAAGATTCTTGGAGTTATTTGAAAGTTATAGTATATAAAATGAACTGGGGTGCTGAAAATACAATTTTTTTTTATTAATCGTAATAAATATAATTAATAACTAATAAATATTGCCTGGAAAAGGTCGCCAACAATCTTGTACAATGACTTGATGGAAGTGACGAATTTATTGAAAGTAACTAATTCTGCTTTATTATTGTAATCTTTACATTAAGTATTAATTTTTCGAAATAGACTTCATGTTAAACGACCTATTATTAATATTTTCGGTGATCACAGGCAACTTTGAAAAACCCTTTGAAGAAGTAATTCCTGTAAGATTTGATTAAGTTTGCATACATCAATTGATATGACCGCAATGCAGTCATGTTTGGATCCTCTAAAGCTCAAAAGTAGTTCCGACCTTGCACGCATGTCTATATGTACATATATGTTTATGCTTTTACAAGTTCATACAAAACACAGGATGGCTCATCGGACTAAGGCTTGCCAACATTTGCCCAAAGATACATGCATAGTTCTCAACAAACAAGGTTTATGTGTACGTATATTAGGGTGGTCAACCAAAATTCGAAATAGGGAATATTCATTGCAAAACTCCCCAGAATAGTTGTTACTGGGTGGTGACATGAGGCCCCTTGAAATTTTATTTTAGCGGAAGCCCCATTTTTCGCAAATTTCATATAAAATCGCTAACAATTAATATTTTTGGTATTTCTTTAGAAATGATAAAACTATGAAATCTTAGAAATAGTTCGCTGAGAAACTATATTAACTGGTTATTATTTTTTGAAAAATTAATTCAGCTATTAATTACTAGACGCACGTCACAAATAAGAGGAGAAGCTCGGCCAAACACCCCTTAGGATGTTGTTCCACAAACGGTGGGACCCCAAGTATTTTTTATGAACAACTTTTTCATGGCAGAAAATAAATAATAATAATAAATAATGTACATATATTGTATATAAATATAATAATAATAATAAAATAAATATAAAATATAAAGGGTGAGTAAATTGGAATACTTTTTCCAATAGTGTTTTTTGACAGATCACTCGTGACTACTGTCGAACTAAATACATAATTTTTTTCAGTATTCATTGACATTTCGTCATGGAAATATTTACGCCTCAATAACGTTTACAAATCGTAGAACTGTATTACGAAAGAGCGGCCTATGGACTGGAGGAATCATCGGCCCATATTTTTTCAAAGACGAGGATGGTACCAATGTAACAGTGAATGTCGAACGCTACCGCCCCATGATGCCGGAAATGGGAGCCCGTGATCTCCATAACATTTCGTTCCAAGAAGACGGCGCTACTTGCCATACAACCCGTGAAACAATTGATTTACTGCTGCGTCGTTTCGGTGAGCTATTTATCTCTCGTCTCGGACCAGTGGATTGGCCGCCAAGATCGTATGATATCAACCCTTTGGACTTTTATTTATGGGTGTATGTAAAGTCTAAATGCTAACATTATTACAGTTATTTACGAGATATCCACCGAACTCCTCCAGCGAGTCATTCAAAATTGGTGTTTACGGATGGCCGAATTACGACGCAGTTGCGACCAACAATTAAAAAGGAGTATCTTTAAAATGGTTCTTCACAAAAGTAATAAAAATTGTCCACTCAATTTGAATTTTTGTTGTTTGATTGCAATTTTAAATCTGATACCTCTAAATTGATCACCCTTTATATTGAAATATGGTAATTTATAACAGTGTTTACTTTTATAGAAAAAACTGCCACGCTGTGCGAAAATATTTGTGTTTCATATGAGAATAGAACAAGAAAAATTCAACACTACCACGGAATATGTATTTGATTTATATAATTAAATATAATAATCACTTGATCAAAAGTTCCCAGAACAACCGCACCAACAACAACAACGCTCTGTCACTGATTTGAGTTCCTTTTTTTCGTCAGCTTGCCACATCTGTGATTTCTGCAATCCACACATCAGGCGATGAAAGGAAAGCTCCAAATGAACCAAGACCAAAAAACGCATGTCGTTTTCAGCGATGTTCACGGTTTTTATGGATTACAATGGTATTATAACCTTCCAGAATTTCAGACAATTAATAAGGACCATTTTGGGCATTATGAAACATTTGCACCAAGGTAACTCAGGTAAGCCTTTTCGATTCGCCAAGCGCTAGCAAGTGGCGAATAAATGAAACAGCTGGTATAAACACACATAAACATATGTACATATTTGTAGCAGTGGGAAAGATCTGTCAAAACTCACATTTTTTTGAAAACACTCACTTTGTATTAGTAAGGCCGAAACTCTCTTGAAAAAGAGTTAGTAGCATTGAAAATAGTGAGTTATAGAGCAGAGTCCGAACAAAGCAAGCAGAGAAGTGGCGAATCGAAGCCGCCTATTAATGCAAGAAAAGCAAGCGCAATTAATTTTATGCCTTTATTTATTCTTAGCAATCAAAATACTTGTCAATAAATAATTATGAGAATATTAACATGTTAAGACAAGTGTTAATGTGAATGCCCCTTTCTTTAATAATTCTAGTAGTAAATAAGTTTCGTAAGAACGAAAATAAAATGTATATAATTATGAATTTCTTTCAAATTCTTAATAATAACTCTTCTTATACAATATATGTATAGATAACCAGATTCAGCCACAAAGTTTCAGTTCACTTTCGGATCGGATTCGGCCAAAAAACAAACAAAAGAGCCGAGCTTTGGCCGAGCATTTCTGTAAATTTTTTAGTTCTAAAATTGTATCTACTACACTGTGCGACAGTGATATACTTTTATGGAGACGTAGTGCAACTTGTAAGTATAGTAAAACTAAGAAAAATGGTATAGGAGAAATTTCCAATATACCCCCAAAATCTCACTTTATGGCCATAAAACTATTTTTCAGTAGGTTGATGTGAACAATCACTCCTAACTTCGCCAATTTCCTTCCTTCCTTTCCTCCGTTTCAGATTGTCTTCCCGATAGAAGTAAATCACGAGAAAGATCCTGAAAATATGAATTTGATACAATGTGTCGTTCTGAAGACTTGGAACCAGACGGAAAGTACTCTTCATCATCAGGTTTATTGTTATCAGTTTGATCATCATCAGCAATGAGTTGAACTTACTTCAGTTCATGACCTGCAGTTGAGTCAATCATATCGTCCAAGACTAAGGGGTTCTTAACAGTTGCAACATCAGCATACTTTAGTGTGTTTTATAATGATGACCGTTTACGTCCGTTTTACAAAAATAACAATCATCCGGCTTATGATAAGGCTGATGATGCCACATCATCGGAGAATATAAAGAAATTCGACTTTTCTGGCAACGTTTTGATTTATATCTCTTGAATTTCATTGAACTCTCAGTACAAGCAAATTCCGGTTCATACCAGCGATCCGAAGTATTATATGTAAGCTTAAAGAAAACATTGTAGCCATCAACCAGAGCTTTATTACTCTGTAACTTCAAACAATGCTTTTGATCCACAAACCACATATGAAACAAAACTTATTGCGATTATCGCACATTTCTTTCTCACAAATTGAAGCAAAACAATAAAACTTTGACGTTTTAATAAGGTTAAATTATAATAACAAACTTCTTTTGTTAATCAATGTACAGTGTGAACTTTGGTACACTTGGGAGCTTTTCCATATTTCTATTGAAAAAAATGTGCTATAATATGTCAGATATTTTCGTAAGTTCTAACCAGTTCTGTTGTATGCAGTACAGTGTACTCTTATGCATATATAGGTATATACTCCAATAAATATTACGTATCTATAATAACGCATCAAAACACGTTCTTATTCCCATTTAGCGTAAGTTATACCTACATACCAAATTAGTAAAAAAAAAATAAAATCTTAAAACTCATACAACTCTATGAATTTTAATTCAATTACAGTCAAATATAGCTCATTCGACGCAAAATTAGTTTTTTTTAGTTTTTCTATACCCACAAGTTGTGCTAGGTCTCCATAAAAGTATATTTAACTTTTTTTTTTGTCACACAGTGCTATTAGTGTTTGTAATATTTTTAGAATATTGCTATCAAATCCCATATCTTTTCTTTAAATTGCATTGAAATATCACCTGCTCTTCCAACAAGTGGGGCCAAGTCAGTTCTCTACCGGTAAACGGTGCCGCTAGCAAAGTATAAATGATGTTTTTACATTTCAATATGAAATTAATCAACTGTTGCCTGATTTCATCAATCAATTTTGAAATTTATCAGGCTGTTTAAATTTAAGGTGTAAATTTTCAATACAAAACTTTGCTATTTTAAATTTAACAATCTAATAAATTTGAAATTGGTTTGAGAAACCGAGCATATGAGTATTAAATAATTACGGCATCTATACATATTTTTTCTTTTTGTAATTTTTTACAAACACAAACGTATTGAAAATTATATACCTTTCTTTGTGCTTTTATTAACCAAAATAATAGATTTTTAAAAACATATTGCTTGTTTATTATTATACTTGGATCCTTTAAAATGCTCGGTGCGGCTTCGGCTGATACGAGTATTGGCGGAAGTTCGGTTTGGTGTGGGTCGGTATTAAGCATTGATTATACTCGTTTGTTTTCTAGAAATATCCATTATTCAGATATCAGGACGAACTTTGCGTCCCTATCAACATTAGTTAAGGGGACTGATACCTGTAAACGGCCATATTTTCCCTGATGTTCATTAAAATTGTTTAAAATGAAGAAGTCAACATATTTTTTTTTAAATTGGCACACAGTTTATTTATACATTAAGATAATAATAACATTTTTCTTTTTATTTTAGTCATTTAAAATGGCGGATGTACACTCACTTCTTCCAGGAAGGTCGCAGCGGGGCTTCTCAATCGGCGGGCATTGTAACATCGGCGTCAGTGACCTGAATACAAAAACCAAAAATTGTTTTGTTTATTAATGTCATAATTTCTATATGAATTACACAAAAATGAAAAAAAAATCGTCAAATAAAATGTTTCAAAAAAAAAATGTTTTTGCTTCGAAAAAATTATTTAAAAAAAATTATTAAAACAGTTGTAAATTCACATAGAAAATAATATCATAAAAAAGATGTGTGCAAAATTTCAGGGAGATCGGTCTATAACTTTTCGAGTTATCGTGTACGCCAATTCGAAAAATATAGTTTTGAAAAAAAACGCGTCTAAAGTCGGCAACGTAACTATATTTCTCCCAGCGCTTGAACGCAAAGAATAGAGTCGTCACGGTTGACGATCTATAAAATAAGAAACACCTAAATTTACGTTCTAAAATTTTTTGACATATTCTTAAAGGATTATATTAACATTATATGAAAAAAAAAATTTTTTTTTTTAATTTTACAGGTGGGACAGATACCTTAATATAGTTTTTTTAAGAATAATTTTTAAAACCTCATGATTTTATAATTTCATAAGAGAAATGTAAGTTGCCCGTTGGAAAATTATAATATTTGATGATTTTTTTTCATCTTTGTAATGAAAACTACTTTAATTAACGAAAAAAGTGATAGTCGGAATAAGTATTCAGTACTTGGACTTTTACTTCGACCACCCTAATGCGCATAAAAATATATTATGTATACATACTTATAAGTAAATGCGTGCAAACTCTTCTTTATTCGTTCATTTGTAGGTGGATTGGTAGTTTTTTTTCATATTATTGCTTATGGTCATGGTTGCCATATAAAATGTTTCTTTTACCAAATAATGGAAATGTACCAAACAAGATGGAAACGTACAAAAAATCTTGTTTGTAAATAAATTAATTTAAACGAAAACAATTAATTTTTCTTAGACTCCAATAATGATACTTGTAGAATACAAGATTGAAAATAAACAATCGAAAAGAAAAGGAAAAATAAGCGAAATTAAGTGGAAAACCAAGAAGAAACCAACATAGAATGCATCGTGGGTGAAAGCAAGGAAAACATTTCATTTGGAGGCTTTCCTGTCACTCGTGCTTTGACAATTTGACATGTGACACTTATTTTATATTCTTTTATTTATTTTAAAAATCAAAATATTCGCTAATTAACTCACAAACAACTTAACTTTACATACAAAGGTTTGCTTATTTTCTGTGCTTCCTCACTTAAATGTCAAACTCACCAAGAACTAAGTAAAGGTTTGAACTTGCACTTTATTGCACCAAAATGCAATGATCTATAAAACAGCATACTTCAAACTAAAAGCTCTGAGTAAAAAGTTTGAAATTTTGAATAAAATTTGCCGAATTTTCACAAACTTTACACAAAGTTCAATGGTTTTTACTATAATAAAAAAAAATAATTACAATAGAAAAGTAAATGAATAAATAATCAAAACTTGTCAATATATAGTATACATTTTCTTTTGACGTTAACTGTACGTATATAAAAAAAATACGACCCTGTGTTAAATGGAGAAAATGCACGAGACTATTACTAGACTTGCTCTTTATTACACACGAGCCGATATATGTATGTATTTTACATATGTACATAGTTTGTTATTGTACCATTTAAAATTTGTAATTATGTTATGGTTGATGGTGGCTACACTGAAGGCATACCGATTTCGAAAGGTGTTCGACAAGGCTGCATACTCTCTCCATTGCTAGTTTAATATTTACTACGAAAGAATATTTCAGGAAGCATAAGAAAACATTGAGGATGGTATCAAAGTAAATGGCGTCATTATAAATAACAGCAGGTACGCCGACGATACTACTGACAGCGACTACTATGTGACAGCTTTGCTGGCCTTCAAAAACTGGTCGACAAAGTTGCAATGCACAGTCAACTATACGGCCTCAAAATCCTCATCAGCAAAACTAAATAAATGGTTGCTAGCAGAAGAAATACATACAACACTTATGTATTTAACAATCTATAATGTTCCTGTAGAAAGAGTAACTAAATTTAGATACCTTGGTTGCCTTCTCAACGAAAACTGGAAAGCCTCAACAGAAATAAGATGTCGCATCGACATGGCACGATCCGCATTTCTTAAATATGGTAAAGTCCTAAAATGTCGCGACCTCAATATTCAACTAAAAATGCGCTTCATAAATTGCTATGTATGGTAATTTTTGCTATATGGCATGGAAATATGGATCATAGAACTCTCCGACATGAATTGACTGCAAGCGTTTGAAATGTGGTGTCTGCGGAGATTGCTCAAGATACCATGAACCGACCACGTTTCTAATGAAGAAGAGCTGCGAAGAGTTCATGGCGACAGACAACTTATCAAGTGCATCAAACGACGAAAAACTTCATATTTGGGATATATTCTACGAAACCCGAAGTATGGACTGTTGCAACTCATATTGCAAGACAAGATTGAAGGAAGAAGTGGTATCGGGCGTAAGCCGTTTTCTTGGTTGAGGAACATAAGGCAGCGGACCGGTATTCAACCTTTAGCTCCCCTCTTGGAAGCAGCTAGAGACCGCGAATTATTCCCAAATATAAGTAGTTCAAAATTTAAATGAAAAAAAAATTGTAAAAAAAAAAATTTTAACTAAAAAAATGTTATTACTTTAAGGAAATTAATATAACAATATAAGGAAATATAAATAAACGATAGTTGGTTATGCTCACCGGCTTTACCGACCTTGGCGTTGACTCGAAACCAGCAAATCTAGTTTATCTTTCACAAGCCAAAATTGTTAAAGGGGATTTTAAACTAAGGAGAGCTTATTTTATTAGCTATATAAGTACGTACGTTAGGCCGGGTCGATTTGTGGGGAGGCAAAAAAATCGCATATTGCTCTGTGAAAATCATATTTTAGGGATCAAAATAAGAAACTTTGTCGAAGAAACCATACCTCTAAAACGAATTCTGATGTCCCCCAATTTGGGTCGAACTTTTTAGTTTCTTTTCTCATGTAAAGGCCAAAAATGGTGATATTTTGAAATGATTGTATGGGGAACCCCCCAGGGGAGTTCCAAGGGGTGTTCCACTGGCATGGGTGGATCGGCCGTCCAAAGTTAGTGGGGGTCGGTCATACATTTGGACTCGATTGGAGCACTCTAAATGGGTCAAAGTGGGATTTTTCGTTCGACCCAAATTGGGGAACATCAGAATTCGTTTTAGAGGTATGGTTCCTTCGGCAAAGTTTCTTATTTTGATCCCTAGAATACATATTCACAGAGCAATGAGCGATGAGCGATTTTTAAATCGACCCGCCCTAATGTACGTGTAAGAGTATTACCCCTAAAAATTTAAAAGATAATTTTTCACTTTTTCAATGTAGAGTTCGCGAAGATAGCCCTACATTTTCGGGCTGAAACATTTCTTTAAGATTATTTCTAATATACTGTGGCCCTATGGTCCAACTTGGAACTCTAGGAATTGATGATGATGATTTTTAATATACAAAATTTCTATGTATGTATATATTTAATCGAATTAAAATGTTCTAATTTTGTTCAGCTGCATATTAATAAGTCTAATGGAAAATAATGACCCAGTTTTGGCACAAGCGTAGCACCTTTGGCAACCGTGCATACCGTTATTAAGTTGTTTCCAATTCCCTCGCAGTTGGACTTCCTTTCACCTCTCGCTCAGTGGAAAGCACAGTAGGAATCTGTTTATCAATAAACGGAATATGATTGTTGCAATTATATATGTATATTGCTTACTTGGCATTACACCATTATAATTGTACGTATCTAAATATATAAAACAAGCGTATCAACAAGTAAACAATTTTATTCGAAATCTTGCGCATTGTGCTGGTGAGTTTTACTTCTTTGTATCTAAACTAAATGCCTGCATGTAATTTATGGTTCAAATATTATAACGGTAGAATGCAATTTGATTTTGTTGAACATAAAGTGATTATTGTTTTTGCATGGGCGTTGTACTGAGTTTTCAAGAAACTTATGTTATTTTTGTTATGCCGATGTTGTAGGTATTATTCAAAAATAGATAATTTCATATACATACATATATGTACATACAGACAGTGACGCATAGTTTCTTTCAAGCTACTGTATTATGTGCTGTATTAAATTTGAAAACTAATATGTGCAATTTAAAAGCTTACTAGAACTAAAAAAAGTGAACTTCATTTATTCCAAGAATTAAAACCAAATAACATTTCATATCACTATTTATTTCAAGCGGCGTACTTTTTTCTAAAAATCAATTAAATTACTGAAGTAAATAAATAATTCGTATTTAGTGTGATATCCTTTGGCATTTAACTTTCATATACCCGCCTAAAACGCAGTAAGACTACGCGCAGATACCCTGCGGACCAAAATTCGAAGAGCCTACCAAATGAATATTTCTTAATCAACTGTCATTAAAACCCTATTTATTTATATTTGGAAACAATAAGTTAAAACAAATGTACATACAAATTAAAAATTTACAGAATACTTGGTTGTCCAATAAGTTTCTAGGCTTGATAAGAAAACCACAATTTTATGGTTTGAAATACAGTTTATTATTCAGTATAGACTCCCTGAACATCAACAAATTTGTTCCGAGCTCCTCCTCCTATCTGTGGCGTGCGTTTTGATGTTATTCCACAAATAGAGAGGCCTACAATTTCAAGCCAACTCCGAACGCCAGATGTTTTTATATGAGGAGCCTTTTCATGCCACAAATTCACTCGGAGGTTTGCCTTTGCCTGCCGAGTGGAGACCGCTATTAGAAAAAACTTTCTCTTAATTTTGGTGTTTCACCGAGATTCGAACCTACGTTCTCTCTGAATTCCGAATGGTAGTCACACACCAACCCACTCTTTTAATAAACAGCTGGATCGGTGGTTTCATTAGATGCGGACAATCCCATAGCCTGTACTTTTGCCATTGGGTTTTTAGGCCGTTACCCAACGGGGATTTTCGAACAAATTTCATTCAAAACAACAACAACAAACAGAAACAACAGATGAGTAAATGAATCTTAACAAGACTTCGATTGTAATTGGGACCCCAATCACTGTTTGACCTCGCAAAGACAAGCGGACAACGAGTTCGAACTGAGCAACCCCAAAAATGTGTATATCAAGATTATGAAATTTTCCCGGGGCTTGACTTTGAAAAACTTGGTTTTTAAGTTTTTGAGTATTTATTTCACCCCTTAAGGAGTATTGAAAATGTCCGTACTTGAAGCAATGTACTATCATTGACCACCATTGAACCGAATTTGAATACATATAATTTTTTGTTTTTAAAGTTATGGTCTCACCTATCGCATACGAGTACCATAAATTCTAATAAAGTCCTCTTTAACTTCAATATGCATTACTTTTGTACTATTCTTCACAACGAACAAAAACCCCTTTATACGAGTGCACAGTAAAATATTATATAATATTTACTTTCACGACAAGAACATCTGTTTTTTGTTTATATGCGGCAATACGTTTTACACATCACGTCTCTCAAATGCGTTACAGCAACGGACGGAAAGGAGCCATTGTGATAGGCCTATTAGAAAAGCGCTTGCAGTGCACATCTAGTCTAAGTCCAAGCACTCACACGCCTTCACTAGAAACGACGTAACTATTATTTTTTGTTTTCAAATTAAATTTTATGTTTAGCGCAGAAGTTGGTAAAAAAATTCTATGACAAACGCTAAAACACACGCTTCCGTGGCAATATTGTACACCACGCTACACAATTGACCAATAACTTTGGGTGACCTACTTAGAAAAACTTGACACTTTCGCGTTTTTATAAAAAATGTAGGAATGTAAATAGCTTTTTTTCAGCGCGGAATACCGATTTCCGGCATTTCACTCCATTCGCGAAATGTATTGAAGGCTTTTTGAGAAACCCATTTGAAATCGGACTGACCCACGTAACATTAGCGTCGTTGGTGTCTTTATGTTAGTATTTTCTTTGTAGTGCTGTCCGCAAATGATTAAAATAAAAAAAACTGAACTTGGTGACTGCTGGAATCTAACTGATTTAATCGAACTATAATTTACATATATTTCTAGCCTTTAATAAGATTACTTAATTCTAAGTATACAATAAAAAAATGTATGCTGTGAAATTATCTACCAGATTATAATAAAAACTGCATTCCAACATTATTTTTGTTTTGTATTATTATTTTAAGTTGTATTTAAGTTCTTAACAACTACTCTCTATAAGGCGGATAGCATGATAATGTTCTCAATGTGTCTTATACATGCATTCGCTTAGGTCGATATTCCTGCTTCAGCTATAAAAAATTAAGTTGTAAAGTGACTGAGAAGTTTGAAGTAAATTTTTGGCGGTTTGGGATTCGATCCCAACAAAGATCGACACATTACAACTAAATAATTTATCAGCAATGCAGATGAATAACGCGACAGCATCCAAAGCACATTGTTTTTGTGATGGGCGACTAAGTAAAAGGTCTTTCAAAAGTGACGCCTAGACGTCAGTAGTAAATAATTTCTAGACGGTACCTTTCTTTGAAGTAAACAGATGTACAATTTTCCACGATAAGACAGCGCGTTAAAATTATCGAAACTTATGACAGACCAGACTGAGGTTTTTTGAAAAGTAAAGTCTATGTGAATAAGCCAACAACGATTCCTGATTGCAGGCTAAAATACAACATTCGAATCGAGATAGCTGAACTCAGGGCGATAATGTGAGAGCTGGTCATTGAAAATTTTCATTCTCGCATGGCATTCTGTATACGTGTTCAGGGTGGACATTTAGATGATGCATTTTTTTACATGTAATTTTTAAAAACCGTGTTTTGAATAAAAATATATTAATAAAAGCTGAAAGAAATTAAATTTTGACATGTTTTATTTTAAAATAACCTCTAGGCTATTTTTTTAAAAGACCATTTATTTTTGAGTCTAAAATGTTAAAATATACAATACATACTATTGTATGTATGTATGTACCAAAATAGCTTCGTGCAACCATGCGAATAAAGTGAATATACAAGGTGTGGCAATTTAGTTTCGCGAAATAATCAATAAATCAACGAAAATTGGGTTGCGAACAAAGTTTTATTATCGACATTCTCCATAGCTTTCCTCTAACTTTGCACAAGTTCCCTGGAGTTTAGACTTTATCTTGGTGAATAAAAGAAATTCTTGTTTGTCATCAAATAGATTCCATATTTGACTGAAGGAATAGAGTAATATTGCCTTTTCCACGCATACAAACTTTTTTACACCTGCAAAAAATTTAGAACATGAATTTATTCTATCAAATAAGTACGAAGAACTTTTCATTTGGAAATATATTTTTTTCTTAATTTTAAATAAAATTGTACACGCAGCGAAGGCATTTTAATCGAAATGAAAAGCTTCTGAAATGGATTACCAGATATTAAAGAGAAAACCTAAACCAAAATATGATGAATTTATTCAATTTTTAGTGAACTTAATTATTTTGACGGCTGCTGTAGCCGAATAGTTGGTGCGTGACTACCATTCGGAAGGCATAGGTTCGAAAATCCGTCAAATACTTAAATGAAGAAAAAGTTTTTTCTGATAGCGGTCGGCCCTCGGTAGGCAATGGCAAACCCGCCGAGGAGCTTGGCCAAACACAAAAAAGGGCGTAAGCGCCAATTATATATATATACACACATACATATATACATACATATTTGGGACACTAGTCATAAGCGTTGTCGCCCCGAATCTGATTAATTGTTTTTCTATTTACATACATATGTAGGTATGTACCTATGTATGTGAAAATTGGTCTATGCTGTGATTAAAACTTTACGAAGAATGAATGAGAAAATAAAACTTTTATGAAAAAATGCGAATAAAACTGCATAAACATATTTTTTTTTAATTTTGATTAAACGATTATTGCGTGCTATATTTTTTTTTTTTTTTTTTCATTCCACAAGCTCAAACTTTCTTACATTTTTTACGATATCTGGCTGAGGTCTCTCCAAAATTTATTTTTTACGTTCTCTGTAAACGTTATCAAGGTTTGGTACTTTGCTAGCGTTCCACGGAAAAATTTCAAACTTGCTTTGTGGAATCTTAGCCAAGTACCACACCTAGGATGGATTGCGTCTGTGGAAACTACAAAGGAAAGACGTATAGAGGGCGCTAAACTCAGTTGTTATTTTTAAATATTTCTATCAGAAAGTTAATGAAATGAGAAAGCGCAAATTGTACTGTTAAAAATTTTGTTACAATTGAGTTTTGTCCGGTTTCTCGTAAGAGATTTTAGAACACCACCTTTGTAGACACCTCAGTAACGTAAAAAAAAATCTAAAAAAATTGCCGCCTTGAATTCAGAGAATGTTAATGGAGTGAGAAGGCGCACTTCCATTAACATTCTCTGATAGGGATAAAGGCACGGCGCGTTTGTTTCTGCGACCGGACGACTGCGTTGTGAAGCAAAGCTGTGTGATGTCTATGCGTGCGACCGGAATAAGTTTTAATACATTTAAAAGTAATTCCTAGCGTTTTTTTCAATAAATGCATGAATGAATGTATGTAAATACTATGTATTTACTTAATAAACGTATACAACACTATCAAATGTAATAAATATGTATGTAGGTATGTATGTATGGGCATGTCAATGGGAAGTATTTGCATTCACAAATAAAATAATGGTTTAAGACAAACTAACACTTATTTTATATTGTATTTCAATTTATAGTTTATATATTCGACGGCATATTACATATGTATATACATACGTACTTTTGTATATAAAAACAATAATGCACAAGTGCAACAACAACATCTTTTCATATGTACATATGCATGTATGCCCAAATAACCTTGACTTATTTATTCACATGTCACAGCACATCACATTCCTACCAAAAATCAAATACGCATACACACTAGAGAACGAGTTTCTTTCTGACAAGTGCAAAAACAATTCTGCTCTAAAGTAGGTTTGTATGTATACATACCCACCTTATACCCTTATGTATATAATATACCTACTTGCCTTCTAAACTTCCTACAGAATAATTGTATTCATGTGTTCACTGACGATACACTTGCTTGTCCGCACACAATGCAACTAGCTATCGTAGAAGTACGAGTTGTCAATGTATCGAGCGATGAAGAGGAATTTATTTTATTGTATTATCTTTCCAATCGGAGAGAAATAAAAGAAAAAGGAAGCACTGTGTTCTTACGTACATTAGGAATAACTCAAACAGCAGATTATTCATTGCCACAAAGGAGTTACAAGAGGATTTTACAAATTTTAGACGTTTGCTTACTCAAATGATTACAATGATTATAAATTTCAGACTTTTTACAGAATATCTAGAAATGCTTTTATGGCACTTGTAGAAATTTTGAAGCCGACTATTCAAAAACAAAATACTAACACTGAAAATCAAAAACAAATTGCGAGGGTGAACGATATTTGAAGACTCTGCTGTACGACAAGCGTCATGCTGCATGCTTCCTGTGACGGTTACGAGTAACTGACGACCCGTGGCGGTTCGCCATTTGAACACAGGTGTGCGGCAATGAATCGAATGCCTCGCGTACTTTTAATACATTATTACATACATTATTTTGTCGCGTACGTTACCATGACGATACAACTCGGGTGCGGAGGCCCTAAGATTGAAGAAATCACTGACGACCATTCCGAAATAGTCAATATTGGAATATTTCTTGTAGGCTTGTTTGCCAATATTTGGCGAATCTTGAATTTTTGTCATGTCGAGTTGTCGCGGCTCCGTATATGTATGTATGTAAATATGAAGCTACATTAAAATGCACAAAAGAGCAACAAGTATTGTAGATTATAAAAAAGTTATGTCCCTGACAATTAGATACCAAGGAAAATTTCTAAGCCATTATCTTTTGGACTCTCGTTTGTATATAAATATTAAATTAATACTTTTCTTTACGGATGTGGTTCTTCAATTGATAAAAAGGGCACATAAGCATATGTACATATGTATGTATGTATACATATAGACGCAAAGACTGAAACTTACTCTGAAAGAGGAGTGCGACTTACTTGGAGGTTTCTGTACATAAATTCAGCCTTCGGACGAAGCCCAAAGTGCCAAACATTTAATATTGAAGAAATCACTGAATTTTTTTTAAATTAAAATTAATATTTTTATCTAAACAAAATAATTTTTCATATTTTTATTACAACAAAGCAAGCAACAAATGTTTAAACTTTTTCAATTCACAATCGGATGCAACTTTGTTGGGAGAGTGGAGGGAATATGCATTCAACCCGAAAACGAAGCTTACATTCACAATGCATTTTTTAAGTGAAGGCTTCGAAAATGAGATGGAATTTAATTTGGTAAAAATAGTTTATTAATGGTTTGCGCATTTAACAATAACTTGTTATTGAAAATATCTTAGGCCTCTCCGATGCTCAACGTCTAAAGAGAGGTAATCTGTCCAAATACTCTATGCTTGCTATGCAGGTTCCAGAGTACACTCAAGGGCCTAATTAAAACCTGGTTGAAGATTTACTTCAGCGGCTTTAAATGTGGATTGCACGTGGAGGAACCACTTGCCACTTATGGAGGAACCTCCCAAATATATCTATGCCTCGACATCACTATGATGGGAGCGTTTTTATTTCGACAACAAGTTGCGGAAAGTGAAGAAATCGGAATCGAAAATGTTAGTTATTTCCATAATACACCGTAATGTTAATTTATACGTGATTTAAAATTAGTTTCACAGAGCGGAAGATCCGTCATACTCCTGGATAAATCATTTAAGTGAGAGCGCATATATATTCCGAGTAGTAGTATAATGAATGACTTATGTATGTACTTACATGGTCTAGAGTCAGTATTGAAGCAATAAAGATGAGCAATATTGAAATATTCGTTGCGACATTAAAATAAAACAAATATTTTTTAGGTCAAGAATGTTTTCTGTAATCAAAAAATTAGGGAAAATATTTTTTTTTTTTTTTATTTCTTCCATAAAATATTACACCTGTCGTTCAACAATAAGTAATTTGATTTACAAAAAGATGGAATGAGAGTGATATTGAAGGGCCAATGCCCCCAAGCTCATTTAGAAGAAATATATACATATTATTTAAAAACAAGTGGTTAACAATGACATATACGATTAGTTGACAATTGATTACATGTATTTTGCAAGATCTGTTGGTGTTTGACGGTTAAGCCGACTTTGGGTAGATTTTTCTTTATTTGGTAGTCTTCTCATCATAGGATTTGTGTGCGTTAATAATCTATTTATGTGTCTTCTGCTAGCGCTTTGTATTGTTTCATCAATAGTATCGATGTCAAGGTCGCGATGAATATCTGCGTTAGGTATGTACCAAGGTGCATTAGTTACGGTCCTAAGTATTTTAGACTGGACTCGTTGAAGTATACTTAGATTACTTTTTGCAGCAGTGCCCCAAATCTCAATTCCATATTTCCAGATTGGAGCAATTATCGTTCGATAAATAAGTACTTTATTTTGCAATGATAGATTGGACTGAGGTCCAAGTAGCCAGTACAATTTCTTAAAACGATTTTTAACTTCATTTCGCTTTTTCTTTATATGCTCCTGCCAGTTTAATTTCGAGTCGATCGTAATACCCAGGTATTTCGCTTTGGTGTCAATATTCACGTCAGAATTACCAACGCTAACTGGTTCAATGGTTGTCCTTCGGTTTGTGTAGTTTACTTGTATTGTTTTGTCAGCGTTAATTTCGATGTTCAATTTTTTGAACCAGTTTAATGTCACATTTAATTCGTTTTGTAAATTTTGTTTTGCGACTTTTGTATCTTTATGAGATACCATGAGGACTGTGTCATCTGCAAATGTTGCAATCATGCTGTTTTCTGACTTCGGTTCCGGTAGGTCAGCCGTGTACAATAAATACAATGTTGGTCCTAAGACACTGCCTTGAGGAATGCCTGCGTCATAGGTTGAATGTCTGAACATGCGTCATTATATTTAACATAGAATTTCCTGCCTTGGATGTAACTCTTAAGCATAAGGTAAAAGTCATTAGGTAGTTGTGTTTTTAATTTATGGAGTAACCCAGGGTGCCACACTTTGTCAAAATATAAAATAAAAAATATAAAAAAGTATCCTAGACCACGATGCACAAATGTCATATACCGTTTTTGATATAAGTATGCATACTTTATCACTGTTATTGTTATAATTATTTAATTTTATTTTTTACATTGCACACTTCTCAAATGCTTTAATAATTTATTTTTCAGGGGAGAGACATAAAATAATCTTAAATAAAGCAAAAAAGTCCCTTTTTAGAAAAAAATGATTCAACAATATACATACATATGTACTATATACATAAGTAAAGAAGCCTTTTCAGGGCTGCAAAATACTACTAAAAAAAGACATCAAATATTTTACAGTATTAAAAAGTAATAACTGTTGTTGGAAATTGGAGGATGCTATTTTAAAAAAGGCGAAATTGATTAATTACTTAATTGACTATACTCCTCATGGATCTCTTCTTTCTTTTGCTTATATCAGGTCTTGACAAGGCAGACGACAAGAACACGAATCGTAATAAAGTACAACGTGGAAGTATCGCCGTACCTTATAATAGCTGCTTTATGAATTAATCCAGCGGTGTGGCCTCTTTGTATGGCTACTTACCAACAACCAAAAACATGTTGCAGTTCTTTTTGCTCTGCTCCTGCCACCTTGTAAATGTGCCTTGAGCTAAATCAAAAAAACTCATGTGTAACAAAACTCTGATGTTGTTCTTAAGAGCTTGCACCCAAATTGTTGTTCTTGTTGAAATTAACGTAAAAACAGACGAATGTGAAAGGCGAATGTGATGAAAAATCAAGAAAGATAGGAAAAAGATAGCGCTATACTTGTGATGTGACGTCAGCAAAGAAACAACACTAGGAATAGAAGGGAAAGAATAAACGAAAGTAGTAGGAAGAAAGGAAAAGAAAATGTATTTGGAGACTTTATTATCAGTCGTGCTTCACAATTTAGCACGCGGCACTTCGCATATAAAAATAAAAATATTCATTGATTGACTCACAAAGAACTTTGCAACTTTGTTTCTTTTCTGGGCTCATGTCAATCAAAATACCTAATTCGGTCAAATTCGCCAATAATAAAGCGGAGGCACTGTGGATTGCGCCACCTTGGTATTCTCTACATCGCACAGTGGCAAAAATCGAAAAATTTAAATGTGAAAGAGAAGTATCATCAGAGAATGTTAATGCAATGAGAAGGAGCAAATGTTAAATGAGCTTTTTTCGAGTACTAATTTGTAGATTCATACTAAGGAATTTTCAAATTCAACTTTCCTCAGTAGTGGGGGATTGCAGATATTTACCACGCAAGTGACGCGAGTGGAGTGTTTCTATATTTACTTACCACGCTCGGACAGCAATTCAGATTTTTTCTGCGTTTACCACACTACTAAGGAATTTCATAAGATTTTTCGCCACACTACCAAGGAAATCGACTTATTTCATGCCCATTAACATTCTCTGGTATCATAGTTTATGTTACAGCCAATAAAAGCTCAAAAGCCAGACTGTCCAATTGCTATTTAAAATCCACAAATATATTATCTGTTACATAGCTTTCGAGATATCGACCATCGGTTTCGGATTAACCCTTGAGTCCTAATGTAGCCGATCCGACTAACAGAATTTACAGTTTTTCACTCACTTTGCCGGCCGCTGTCAAATTTCGTGTAATCTCAGCTGCCGATGTTGTCTTGTTGCATGTCGTAATATCATTGCAGAAAGTGTTGTTGTTTTGTAGTTATGAAACTCGTGTTAGTTGATTCGACTAATAACAAATATTTCTGTAACGTTCAGCCTTCTTTTTAGCAACATTTTGTTCTCGAGTTAGAGGTAAAGAGCTTGTGTTTTTTGTGGTTTTGCTATTTCAGGATGGAAAAATGACTTTCAGAAAGCTTAACAGACGGTTTTATGAAAACAAAGAGCGGAATGACTGAGTCTACAAATGCGAAGTGCAATAAAAGCATTTGTGGCGAGCACAAAGTTGAAATCTGCGATAATTGCTCTTAAAATGAAAACGATATTATTTTTAAGCGCTAAATATTTTTTAAACTAATTTTATTTTGCTATTTTTTTATTGAATTGTGTGATTACTAATTTTAATTTTTTTATTTTTCTGCTTATTTTTTTTACAACTAATGACTAAAAATATTTCCTGCAAAAGCATTTTTTAAAATGAATTTTAAAATTTAAGTAATAACAAAAGAACATTTTATTTTATTTATTTTATTATAAAGGGTTTTTCAAAAGATGCGTCTACATGTTGTTTTAAAATAAAACATGTACAAATTTAAATTCTCTCAGGTTCCATTTTTATTCAAAATACGGCTCTTAACAATTATATGTGAAAAGACATCGTATCCAGCATAAGCACATGCGCAGAAAAATTCCGCCACACGGTCGATTCATTAATTCCCAATTGTCGAGATTTCGATGTTGAAAATTGTTCAGCACCACTTTGTGCTACAGCAGCAATATTCTTAACAGAAAGTACAGTTTTTGGTCTGGCAGTCCTTTTTCTGTCCTCGACAGAAAATATAAATAAATAAATATCTTGTAATTGTCGACTCATACGGACTATTATTCCCACCAAAAAAATTACGAGTTTTGCGTTATGTTGTTCTTAAAGATCGAACATTTCAATTATGAGTTTCATTACCTTCACGCGTTCTTCTATCGCGTAAAATTGCACATCTGCTCTACTTGACAAATGTCAAAGATGACATAAAAAAGGTACCATATAAGAATTATTCTCTACTGACATCTAGGCTATACTTTTAAAAACTCTTTACTTTACTAATAAATAAAAATATTATATATATTAAGCTTTTGTTTATTGAATCGAAAAATCAATCGAAAATCACAGTAGGTAAGAAATAAAATAAATAAATAATAACAGTTTTAAGCCGACTCCCAATAGCAGATGGTTTTTTATGAGCTTTTTCATGACAGAAATACACTCGGCGGTTTGCCATTGCCGGCCGAGGAGCGACCGCAATAGAAAACACGTTTTTTATTATTTGATGTTCATACACGGCTACGGCGGCCACCAAATTAAAGGCAATGCAATTTTTTCTTCTTGCTAGGTATTTGGTCGAGTGTTCTCCAATTTGTGCTGTGGGTCTTACATTTTTATGTAGTCCCCACACGGCAGACACTTTGTTTTGCACAAGTGCCAGTGTGCATTGTTAATATGTATAAGATTATCGTAAAAAGAATAAATGCAAATGAAAAAATTCACCCAAGTGTGTATCCACATACCACCTCAACAAATATGAAAAACGCTAAACAATCGAAAGAGAAGAACCCTGAACTTATTTTCCGTTGCTGCAGCAAATGAATGAAGTAATTAAAATCAAGTAAAAAAAAATGAAAAAGGAAAACACAATAAGTTCGCAGCTATAAAACTGTCTAATGTCTTGCGCTTTTCCATCGTCATGTCGAATAGAGGTAATTCAATCAATTATGAGCAATTTGCGCATTTTTTCAAAAATCATTAGCACACACACATTGCTTTTCATCGCAATAATTGCAAGTGTTGCGCGCTTGCGCTTATGATACTCGTATCTGTGCATATTTCAAGTGTGATGCAAAAATTGAGTTCTGAAAAATTTATCTAGGAAGGCCCAACTACTAGAAATTTATTCACAAATGTAATTTCGTCAATCGTATTCTACATTGTGTTTGTTACAGCTATGTAATGCAGTTGAAAACATATTAACAGCTGCATTTGGCGCAATCTCGGGATAAAAATTGTTGAATGAATGTGCATAAGTACGCAAATTTAATTACTATTGTTTAGCTCATAAAGTTGACGATTCTTGAAGTTACATTCATTAATTAAATTTTTAATTATTTGCTTAAAAAGTTTATTTTACCAGTAACTTTTATTGTAAGTATCTAAATATTTTGAGCTGTCATATCCCTTATTAGTATTTCACTTAGTAGCTTCTGTTAATTGTGTAAAAATATATGATTAGAATAACAGTTCGGCCACGTGCTTGCTCTTCTTCAGTCGACAACCGCTAATTTCCCTTATTGGTACGACTTGGAATGCTAGAAATTATTTCATCGAACTGTGTACGCTACAGCACTACGACTTATAAACAAGTTTTGACAATTTATTTGTTTTTTTTTTATTTCATTTTAATACATTTTTTATAAAAATATAGTTTATTCTCCAACAAAAAAATTATGTAAATCCAAGTTTCGAACTTTGTGCAAATAAAACAAAAATCGAGAAATTATGATCAAAATTTTTCAGTTTTTAAACCGAAGTTTTAGAAAAATGTTTCTTTTATAGTTCATTAAATTTCTCTATAATAACGTATTGATTTCAAATGGCTCAAAAATTGCGGCGATTTTTAATATTTTATAATTTTTATTTTTTGAAGTATGTGGCATGTAATGGATGCTCGATATAATGATTTCCTTTTTTCTATATGGAAGAAAACAACAGAGAAAAGTTTGTGGTAGAACATTTACTGACAACTCCCGAGATGTGACGTCAACGTTGTAAATATACAAACAAAAGGAAGAGAAATTACTTTTATGTGAAAAGGAAGAATAAGCGAAAGCAATAGAAACTGCCAAACATAAAAAATTAGACACACAAACACACTTTATTTCCATGGCATCTTAGGCAAAAAAAGGAAAAACCGCGTTTGGAGGTATTTTTATAAGTTGTGCCTTTATAGTTTAGCATGCGGCAATTCATTTTTATTAGTTTGTTTAATTTAAAAATCACAATATCACCAAACCATTCACTGGATATTTACAAATAAGTAATTTCTTTACTTTTTTTGATTATTTATTTTGTTTTATTTTTAGTGATGACGACAACCTGTTGTGAAAGTAACAGTTTTCGGAAGGCGCCATCTTTAATATTCTGTACATCATGAGTCAAACGAAAAACTGTCGAAGCTGCCGAAGTACTTCGCAGCCTTTCAGAAACCGTTTTTTGCTTTTTCTTCGACAGCAACTGATAAATTCTCAGAAGCATAAGCTTAGGCAGCAGCAAAAGCTATGAAACATATTTTAATACAATAAAATTAAATAATGATTTAATAATTTAAATATATTTAAACGCTTTAAATGATGTTTGCTAGGATAAGCTGCTGTTTTATCTCTTTAACAAAGCTATATGACAGGTTACTATTCCTGAACTGTTCAGCCATTTTGTTACCAAACTGATATTCACAGATACATTAATCGAAACCGGCGATGTGTTACAAAAGCATGTAAGTTTTACTGTTCGCGCTTGAAGTTTTTTCTTATAGGAGATATATTTATTTAAAGGAGAGTATGTTTCAGGCACCACAGGTTTTTTTTCTCATGTGTGCATTTGAAATAAGACTCTCTCGCACGTACTACATCGATTATTTTAGAAGAAAGTCATTTGCAATCAAATCTGTACACTTAAAAAAAAACTAGAGACAAACAGTCTAAGCATGAGATGCGTGACAATAACTGTTTTTAAGGGCAGCAGAGTGGAGGGTAATTTACCAAGTTCTATTATAATTTTCTCTTAACTTAACATACCATACCTTCTACTCAAACACACTCGAGCTTGACTTGTTTACAGTAGCACAGAAAACAAACTATGTGACACATCACGCTGAAATTTGCCATGTAAGCTTATAACAGTCCTACCAAAAAACAAAAAAATTATTTTTGCCATATGTTATCCGCGGACCGTTTTATTGATAACGTCTCGTTTATATTTGAGTAGAAGGTATAAAATGTTTGTTATGCTTTCGAGTGTTCTTTTTAAGCAGTTGACAAAATAATACACCTGTTTATCTTATGGGATTAACGAAAACACATATGGGCATATTCTTCTGGGTACACGCAATTCATACTTTTTATGCGCCCCAATATGAAAAAGTGATTACTAATCTTCTGTAAATAGCGCCCAGAACTTCCAAATTCAAAATGGCAAATTCATGGTTGCACTTTTATTTGCAGCGCGTAAGACAGCTTCAAAGAATAATTATCGCAATGGGTACTCATTGCATTGAAAAATATTTTTTGCTATTTTATTAACAATGAGCGATTAAGAATTTTAGAAATATAGGGTGCCATATAAATTAATTATAAATTACAAAATTCTATTCTTTTTTCTGTGCTGTTAACTGTGCTCACACCTTTTCTTTGGGTACCATCTACGTATGTCCGATGTGGATTAAGCTGCTACCAAGTCTAAGGCGTAATAAAATAATACTCGTAAAATGCAACAAACTGTTATGATAGCAACAAACATTTATTTTAGGTTTTTAGTGAAGAATGTAAATACTTCATAAATACTTAAAAGTCAATATGAATTATGGGTTTTTATAGATACAACAAGGGAAGATATTTTAAACTACTTTTACCAGTCCATTTTTATATTTATTTTTAATTTCGAGTATTGCAGAAATCCAGTTTCGCACAGATATGTGTTTATAGACAAAGTTTTATACTTGTCTTTAACTGTGAACCAAAATTCGAAACACTATAACTTGAAATTATTCCATGTTCTGTTCCGAAATTTTCCAATTTATAGAACGACTGTAGGTTTTTATTTGAAATATTGTCATTTAGCATTTGAAATTCCCCTAAAAATTCTCTACTTTTTTATCATCTACCACCGATGCTACCAATGTTGAGTTTTGTCAAACGCTTCAAGACTGAACTGGATTATAAAAGGACTGGGGAAGGGTTATCTAAAATCAACAAGATAAACCAGATAATATGGTACACGGATGGATCCCTTACCGAGGATGGTGCATGGGAGTCAATTTAACCTAACTATAATAACAGAAGTACTGCTATATTTAATGATAGCCAGGTGTCAACCAAAGCTCTCAACTTTTTCCACTCTTACATCAGAACTGGGGATGAAATGCTGAATATCTTAGGACAGAGCAATCAGGAACGTATCCTATGGGTTCTAGGCAGATGTGATGCTGGAAAAAAATGGCAAATAAATTAGTTAGGAAAGCGGCGACCTACCCATTTATAGGCCCAGAGCCATTTCGTGGCCTAGGAAAGCTTAACTTCTCTAACTAACTTATTCAGGAAGTAAAGGAAGAACAAAGATCATACTGGTACAATCTACTGGGCTTATTGCAATCAAATATAATTATATGTACGTAGCTTTAACCGAAACCGTTTTAAAGATCGTATGAAATTATATAAGAATAAATTTTGAACCATCGCTAGAATTCTAACAGGGCATTGTAGATTGAATTATCATCTTACTAACCTGATGAAACCGGCAAACATGTGATAGCATCGTAAGCGAAACCTGAGCACCTGGGCAAACATATTTTACCAGAAGAGGAAATCAAATTCAATGAACCAGGACAAATACAAAATTTATTGTGGAAGATAGGCTCAGAGAAATACTCGGAATCTATGAAGGGGCACAATAGATCGTTCAGTTCTTTACTTTTCAAGTGTGTTGTTTATTGGTGTAGTCTAGTTGAGTTAGATCGCATGCTCAACTATAATTGGCCAATTTAAGGTATGTCATCATTACATGAAATTAATCGACAGGAAAATTTATATCGCAATAATGCAAGGTGTTTCCGTATTGTGCGACTTGTGGCTCCATTCTGTTGAAAATAAAGACCGCAAATGTATTGGGTATGGGAATACGTTTCCTTCCTTTCTTAGTCAAAGTGAAGTATGTGCCATTGGAAGCTACAACTCTACTCCATCTTTCAGGTAGCATACGGACTCCTCTGACGAAAAATTCGACTTCTTTTGACTTCATCCATTCATTGAGCCAGTTTGCGACGCTCTCGTAAGAAGTGAGCCGCGCTCCAATAAGGGCAGACTGCATTGATCGGAATAGATGGTAATCCGAAGATGCAATGCCTGGGGAATACGGCGGGTGGAGCAAGAGTTCCCAATTCAGTCCCTCTAAATATTTCTGGACCGATTTAGCAATATACAAAATACATGGTCAATGTCAAAAATGACTTTAAAAAGGTACCATCTAGGAATTATTTTCTACTGACCTCTCAGCGTCACTTTTGTGTTTTACTTGTGTTTTTCATTGCATTAACTTTAAGAGTTTCAGTTTATTTTTTAATCTAATTCAAATCACGTACCGCGGCCTAGGCTGATCCTTTACATTTGTAAATGTTAATCTAAAATTTTTTTTTAATATTTTCCTTGTTTTGAAATCTTTTTTCGAATTTACCCACAACACTTTTTGTTTCTGAAGTAGAAATTCTGAGTGAAATGGACGGAACAGGATTTTTCAAAGTAAAGGATGGTTGAATTTTAAAGGCCGATGCTGAATGTGAATCCCACCTAAACGTCAAGTTTTTTTCTGCATTTCATTTGACAGTTTTCAATTTTAGACTAACTCAATTTGAATCATAGAAAGACACATAATCGAGCAAAGCGTTAAAGTTATTCAGGCTTATTATGAAAACTGGCGTTCAAATCAAAATGCATAACACGCACTTCGTGATTTTTTCGGTCAATTTAATCGTCCAAATGTGCGTACAATCGGAAAAGTTGTGCAAAAGTTTGAGCAAACCGGGTCTGTAAGAGATGTGAAAACACCAGTGCATGCTCGTACAGCTCGTACTGCAGAAAATATTGTTGCTGTTCGCGATAGTGTGGTTGAAGAGCCGTCCACCTCAACTCGTCGTCGTGCCCAACAATTGCACCTCTCACGCTCGTCGTTGATGAACATTATGCATAAAGATTTGCATTTACACGCTTACAAGGCGCAATTGACTCAAGAACTAAAGCCTCTTGTCCATTTCAAGCGTCGTCAATGATCAGAATGGTGGCAGGAAATGGCAACAGTGAATGACCAATTTTCGAAGAAAATCATCTTCAGTGATGAGGCACATTTTCACCTCAGTGGATTCGTCAATAAGCAGAATTTCCGCATTTGGGCGAATGATAATCCATGAGTGATTGCCGAAAAACCAATGCACCCACAAAGAGTGACTGTTTGGTGCGGTTTATGGGCCGACGGCATCATTGGGCCGTATTTTTTCCTAAATGAGGCCGGTCAGGCAGTTACTGTGAATAGTGTTCGCTATCGTGAGATGATAATGAACTTTTTATGGCCCGAATTGGAAGATATGGATGCGGACGATATGTGGTTTCAACAGAACGGTGCCACTTGTCCCACAGCTAACGAAACAATGGCTCTTTTGTGCGAAAAATTTGATGGCCGAATAATCTCACGTCGCGGCGATGTCAATTGGCCGCCAAGATCATGTGATTTGACACCGTTGGACTTCTTTCTTTGGAGTTGTTTGAAAAAAAGGCGTACGTCGATAAGCCAGCAACAATTCAAGAGCTAAAGGATGAGATAATTCGGCACATTAACGGAATAGAACCTCAATTATGCCTCAGCGTCATCGAAAATTTGGACCATCGGATGGAGGTGTGCCGCCGAGGCCACAGCGGCTATTTGGCCGATATTTTATTCCGTACTTAATTGAACTATACCAGTATTATCATAATAAAGAAAAATTACAATAATTTTCTAAAAAAATTGTATTTTATTCAAAATCAACACCGGCCCTTGAAACTTAACCACCCTTTATGTATGCTGCTTTTAAGACCTTTATCCATATTTCTTACATGTAAATTTAGGACAACAATACAGAAATTCGCATTTGCTTTAGTAAGTAATTTCCCGATAAATCTACACCAAAAAAATGGCATTGTTGATATTTACTATTTAATGAAAAGTGAAAACTGTGCGGCAAAGTACAAAAGTGTTCCCAATAAATGTAAAAATTAAAGCCGCAGATGTTTACTATAATTCAGGGAGCGTGTTTTTGTTTGCCGTTATCATCTGTTAGTGAAATACCTTTGGAGGTCTGCCACTGTTGGTACGCGTACCACAGTTTGAGAAACTCTGAAATAGCGCGTGTCCTTTTCTTTTTGATTGGCGCGATAACCACCTAAACGATTTTGGGCCAGTTTAACAAAGTGCATGTCATGTTCTACATAAACTTGAAAAAAAAACAGGGATTATCAAGCCGGTTCAAAACAATATATAATATATATTTATATATAATATAATTGGAGCTTACATCCTTTCTGGGTGTTTGGCCCAGCTCCTCCTCCTATTTGTGATGTGCGTCTAGATGTTGTTCCACAAATGGAGGGACCTACAGTTTTAAGCCGACTCCGAACGGAAAATATTTTTCTTATGAGGGGCGACCGCTATTAGAAAAACCTTTTTCTTTATTTAGGTTCTCCGAATTTCTAATGGTAGTGACGCACCAACCCATTCGGTTACGGCGGCCGCCATTACAATACAATACAATGTATTATGATAAGTTATTCATAAGAAAAAATATAATTCATGTTTCGAACTTTAATCCAACCATATAGAAATCGCATACAAACGTCTGACTTATTGAATTATAAAGGGTTTTTCAATTGGCGCGGGTCGATTTTGGCGCCCTGTGCCAGCCATTTTGTTTTGGTGACATCTGTCAAATCTTTTGTTTATTATTCAGTTGTTTATGCCAAATCATCATGGCAAGTTACACGATTGAATAGCACGTTCAAATGACAAAACTTTATTATCAAAATGAGTGTTCATTAACGCAAACGTTGCGCGCATTGCGTCCATTTTTCGGTAGACGTGGTGGCCCTTCCAATTTCTTATGGCCCATATTGAACCATATGGACCTAGACGACATATGGTGCCACACAGCAAACGCCATTTTATTCCATTTCAACATCTACCCGCCCTTATTGAAAAACCCTTTATATGTATATTATAATAATAAATATAGGCAGATATTCACTTCTTCTGACCCTTTGTTTACACTTTTTAATTTTGGACTTATCAATTTATTATTAAAATCAACGCATACACAAATTATTTACGCACCCTGTATAATTCGAAACTACAAAATTGAAGAACTGAGCTCCTTCAGCATATACTTATTCATACAGCTTAAGAACATTGACTGCTAAAAATTCGAGGTCGCGTGGATTCATAAACCAATACCAGCTGAAAGAAACTAACATCAGACAGCAGACTGCAGACCGCAGACCACAGGCCTCTAGAGCCAGCACTACTAATACTATCATAGTTTGAGGTGCGCCATATATGTATGTAAATATGTATAAATATGCATACAAACATAGATACATATATCGTAGCAACTATTGCAAGTACAGTGAATGCACTTTAATACAAATTCCAATTCGTTAGTTTTAACCTGAATATAGAAATCTTTCATTTTCGAGCCCAATGGCAAATTCTTCTTGAAAGTAAAACCACTTAGTTTTTATTTTGAACAAAATTTAATGAAACTTCACATATTTTTTACACATGCATATATAATTACATTACACACAATTACATATTGTTATACATATATAAACTTATTTATTAATCCCTAATTAAATGCTCCCTATTCATATTGACCACAACGGTATTAATTGCAGGCTTCAGAGAATAAATGGTAGTATGAGGATGCTTATTGGTTTCACTCTAAACTACACCCCTTACGTAGTAGTCCAGGCGATTAAGGTCTGGGGAGTTAGGCGGCCATAAGGTCAGTGTTATGTGGTCGTGGATAGCTAACCTATCATGTGTCCCCATGAATGAGCCTTTGTGGGAATGAGCCGAGTATTGCCAAAAGATTTGTGGGCTATCACCGCGTACACTATCAATTCAGGGCTTGCAGCAGATTTCACTCGAAATCCGGAGTAGAGAAGTTTTCTGGCATGACATGTCTTTTGCTGTTCACACCACCTGAAACTATAATCGTAGCAAGAAACTTCGTGTGCATGACAGCAGGAGCCTCTGTAGGATTGAAGGATCGCACTCTCTCATCTCTGATTTCTGCGGCTGGTTTTTTGGTCTTAGTAAAAAATTTGTTCGTCAGAAAAAAACCATAACATCTCAAGCGCTTCAGGGTGTTTAATTTTGTTTACAAGACATTTTGATCAAATAACTCTCTGTTCTCATGTTTATACAAGGTTGCCCATATTCGACGGACCCGACGGATTTCGATGACTCTTTGGGCCCATTCCAATTGGCGCGTACACCCTTTTTGGGTGTTTTGCCGAGCTCCTTCTCCTATTTGTAGTGTGCGTCTTGATGTTGTTCCACAAATGGAGGGACCTACAGTTTCAAGGCGACTCCAAACGGCAGATATTTTTTATGAGGAGCGTTTTCATGGCAGAAACACACTCGGAGGTTTGCCATTGCCTGCCGAGGGGTGACCGCTATTAGAAAACACTTTTTCTTAATTTTTGATCTTTCACCGAGATTCAAACCTACGTTCTCTCTCTGAACTCCAAATGGTAGTCACGCATTCGGCCACGGCGGCCGTCATGTTCTCATGTTTGCACTCAGAAATATTAAGTTCCTTTGCAAGATCCCTCATCGACTTTGAAGAGTCATCGTCAATGATCGCTTGCACTCTGCACTAAATTCTACAGATCGGACAGTATCAAAACGTCCGTCGTGGGTTTGACGTTTTAACACAAATTCTGTATCGTCGTCTGATGCTTCTAACTTTATAAACAAACGAAGGGGCGCACTTAAGAAAATAAGAGATTTCTATGATAAATCAGTTTGATTTGCATATAAGTGCATGTGTCTTCTATTTGAACCTCATATCTACAAAAGAGCAAAAAGAAAAATAATGGTTTCAGGAAGTTATAGCCACATGTATAAATGCCCTCAACTGCCGCATGCACCCTGTATATATGTATGTACCCACATGTGTAAGCATATAATGCTTTGGGGTAATCACTTCATATCTCCCTTAATACTGCACCTCATTTAATGTTTTTAATGATTGAAACGCTGTTTTTACTTCCTCGTTAGAGGTGAAATTTTTTAAGCAGATTGCCACCTGTCTGAAGTTTTAGTGAATTAAATATAACAGGAAGTATCAGGGTATGGGCATTTGGCACTTTAATAAAGTTAAATTTTTGAAGCAGACTGCCACCTACCTAAAAAATGTATATAATTAATATATATAAGTTACGGTAATCACTGAAAATACATTTCCCAGATGCGTGGATGATTTCTGACTAATGTATATTACATTTTGATCAAAAAGTTTCGTCTTATTAAATTTTGTAAATAGCTGAAAGATATTGAAATATTAACTTTTTTTTTTTAAGTAATGTCTCTTACATTTTGGTGATCCTGTTTTTAAAGATGTTGATTTCTTAACTTTATTAATTATTTTTTTTTTTAGTACGTATCTTAAACATGTACCGCAGATAGAAATTTGCATTTGTGTTTATTAGAAGTTTGTTAAAATCTAAAATAATATCTAAAGCAATCGTTTTGGAACTCGATATATCTGTTATTTCGGCAAAAGAATTAATTTTTTTGTTCTTTAAATAACAGTAATGAAAGGGTTCGAAACCCCGGTCATCAAACATTAAAAAAACCAGAGAATTTGCATAAAATTTTATACATATTTAGTACAGCCAGAAGTCGGATCTTCCAAATCGAGAAATAAAATAGTATACTTTTAACATAATTTCAGAATAATATTTAATTCAAATTTCATATTTTGTATGAATTTCGTCATTACTTCATTAGGAACAAGAAGGGAGTTAATAAGTAGGCCTAATAAAGGCCTTACGAAACGCATAAATTTAAACTTACACGCACTGCTACATGAAATCACCTCGATAAATATTTGTGTAATTCCATTAGACGGTTGCCTTCTGCCTTCGCTTAAATGTATCCACTGCAATCGTCGTTTTTAGACCACTTCTTATAAAAATATTTACAGCTTCTTGTTGTTTAGAAGACGTTAAAGCGTTTAGATGAAGATCCATAGTAAACTATAACTTTGTTCTTTAGTAAGTATTAGAACCCATACACATTTTTTTGAAATTTTCAATTAAAAAATCAAAGCCTTCCAAATATTGTCGAACTCGAACGTATACGGACTCATAAAATTAGTCTTTCCGATTTTAAGAATCACATTTCGATTTTTAACTAATCGCTCAGAAAATACGACCATATACAGTATAATTCCTCTTAACCGGCTTCGCATTAACCGGTCGACGGATTAACCGGCCTGTTTACAACAGCCGAGCGCAATGCAATATTTTCCAAGAAATTCACCGGCGAGGCGATGCGGCTGGGATTCCCCCGATATTACGGGGAGATCCCGGCGAAGTAAACTATAAACGATGTTAGATAGGATTTTGTCGTTTGTCGTTTTGATCAATTTGGTTTGTTTTTGCTGTCGGTACGAACATAACATAGTTCTTTCCTTAACAATGAGTGCAAAGCTCAAACGAATTATCGTTTCGATGGATACACGTTTAAAAGTGCTAAGGCGGATTGATAATGGTGAATCCGTAGCGAAAATATGTGCAGAATTTAATGTTGGGAAAAGCACTGTAAATGACTGGCGAAGAGATAGGCGTTCCATGGAGGGGTTTTGCTCGAAAATGGAATCTGATAGAAATCTGGGTAGCCGTTGTATGAGAAAAAACCGATTTGCGAGGTCGTCCATGAAGCTTTGTGGATCTGGTTTCTTCAGGAACGTCGAAGAGGTACGCCGATTGGCGCCCCAATTTTGAAAGAAAAAGCTTTGGCTATCCACCAGAAGATTAATATTGGAAGTGACTTTGTGGCAAGTGATGGTTGACTTAATCGATGGAAGAAGCGACACGGAATTCATTTCGCCCATGTATTTAAGTGGAGAAAAAATGTCTGCTGGTACTTCTGGTGCGACAGAATTCAAGACTAAGTTTGGTGAAATGGTTAAAACAGAGGAATTATATCCAGAACAAGTCTATAATATGGACGAGACCGGGCTAAACATTAAAATGTTACCCGAAACAACTTTTCTAGGCAGTCATGAACAGTCTGCCTCTGGCTTCAAAAAGAACAAAGAACGTATTACAGTGGTCGTTTGTTCGAATGCAGCAGGGACTCATAAAGTTCCTCTTTTCGTTATTGGCAAGTCTGCTAAACCACGGGCATTCAAAAACTTTAATCCATCTTCCCTTCCGGTTTATTATAAGTAACAAAAATCAGCGTGGATGAATTCAGACTTGTTGGTTTAATTTGGAGTTTGTTCCAAAAGTTAAAAAACATTTAAAAAGTGTAAACTTGCCTATTAAAGCAATTCTTGTGTTAGATAATGCTCCAACCCATTCTCATGACTGCGCTGTAGATGACATACAATTAGTTTATCTTCCTCCTAATGTGACAAGCTTAGTGCAACCAATGGACCAAGGAGTGATCGAAAGCTTAAAAAGACGATACAGGCGTAAACTTGTTTCTGAAATTCTGCAACATTCGGAGAGTGAAGACAAAGGTCTTTTAGAAGTCATCAAAAAGATCAATATCAAGGACGTTATCTATATGTTAGCTACAGCATTTCAAGAAATGCCCTCTTCAACGTTTGTTAAGTCTTGGAGAAAACTTTGGCCAGATGTTGAGAATCTAATTGTGATCTCGAATATTGCAGGGGCTGAAGAAGAAGAAAACAAGTCTACTTTACAAGACCTTCAAAAGTTATCGGGTAACGAATCATTACTGGCAGAAGATGTGGAAAATTGGATGATAAACTGTGACGAACTCCTTGAAAATGAATTTTTGAATGATAACGAAATCATAGATTTAGCAAACAAAGAACAAGAGGAAGATGATCAGAGTAGTGACGTTGAAGAGGAGAAAACAGTTTCTCATGAAGAAGCCAAAAATGTGATGGAAATTGCATTGAAGCATTAGAAGGTTAAAAAACAGAAGGTTAAAAAACAGAAGAAAATCACAGACTTTTTCAAAAAATAATTATTACACTTATATTTTATTGATGTAACACATTAACATATGTAAATATGAAATACATAAATATGTAAAAAATGCTTCTCTATTTTTTTATATGTATGTATACAATATATTATACAAGTACACTTTGGATTAACCGGCCAAAACGGCAACCGGCCAGGTATGCAGTCCCGAGGTGACCGGTTAAGAGGAATTGTACTGTATCGAGTAATTTGTATGCGATTACTTTATGAGTTGTTATTTTGTGGCCAGATACATTAATATTTTTTTTTTTTTGAGTTTAAAATTCTTATTATTGAATTTAATATATTTGATCGAAAATAAAAAAACATTTCTCTCAGAAATGAAAAGTGGTTTTTGAGCTTTATTTATTTCTTGGCGGATCGCAATGCTCAAAACGCTACACTTCGCTCAGCTCACTTTATAAATATCATATATACATATATACCTGACTATAATTGCAGAAATAAATGCAGATAACATATTTAAAAGTGTAATTTCGGCTCATGACCAATTAAAAGTGAAATATTTGGGGAAGGGTGTCAAACTAAACGAGAATTTTTACCTATTCAACGATATTCTTTCTGGTAATATATACGAGCATTTGAATAATTTTCGGAAATTTTTTTTAATACAATTATGTACTTCAGAGATGTTTTGAAAGATATCTTTACAAAGACTCCTAATTTTTCTCAAATAACTTAAATTGAGAATTTTAAATAATTGAGTTTGAAAAAACGGTTTTTAAATTTTCATGGGAGTCTGTTCTTACTCAGTATAGCAAATTTGCTGATATCAATAATATGATAATTTGACTGGAATCCCAATAATTCTTCCAACTTCGCGGTATTTAGTTTGTTCAGATTCTCCATGTAATGATCCAAGCATTCGTTCTTTTTCCTCACAAGAACTGTTCCACATTTCTACAGGAATTTTCTTAAAGACGCTTAATCGTTTTAAATTTTTTATATTAGGATAGAGGCTAAATAGTTGCTATTCTGAGTGTACTGTAGTTTTCAAATATATGTACGTAAGTACGTATGTGTAAATTACTAAATTTTGCGGCTGGAAAGGAAACTTGACTTCAAGGTAAAACCAAAAATTCTATGTGTGAGTATCTGTAAGAATAAAGCGCCATCACAATCGCCACTGTAAATAATAAGCAACCAGCAGCCACTCCATCAATGCCACCAGGTTGTGGCAAATCGAAATGTTCTTCAACTTGACGCGTTAACGAAATAAATAATAAATAGTTGCAACCGCAGCCGCATAAAGCGTTTGGAAATATTACTTACCCATAATTATACTTGTATATGTTGCACATACTCATATACATACAATAGTACAATGCTTGGAGTTTAGAGCAAGTTTTACTACTCAAATTTTGCATTTTGTAAATATCTACATTTATATGATCGAGGCCAAAATAGCTGCCGTTCTAATGAATTTGCTATTTTTGTTTGGATGTTCAACGTCAAAATATTGCAGGCGTTAATTGGAAGGTGTTACTAAGTATAGATGTATATGTAGATATTTGTGTGAGTTACTTTTTGCAATTCAGTCAAATTTTTATACATATAGACATATTAGCAAAAACATTTACTTTTATTCTCCCTACAGATATCCAATAGGTTTCACTAAATTTCTATTGGGATTTATTCTTAAACTATAGAAGTGGGCGATTATAAACCGAAATATTAATTTAAAAATTAATTACAATGTAAAAAATATTGTGAGAAATGTTACGTTTTCGTTGAAAATTAGCAGATGTAAAAATAAGTATATACCGCGTGGAGCAAAATTAATACAATTTGAATAACTTTTTATACGACATAATAAAAAAAACTATTTTCAGTGATGAAATCTTTATTTAGACCATTACGCGCTCCATTGTTTGTCTGTTTGTATACTGCATCTGTTTAATTCACTAGTGTCAAATATGATTTACGTACGACGCTAATTGTGAAAATTATAAATCTTCCGAAAATAGCTTTTTCTTGTCGATTTCATACCTATTGTATATGTAAAGCCCAGTAGAAAATTTGGGTCATGCATGGAAAGTCACGTCTATCACACCTATATTCAAAGCTAGCAATAAAAATAATGTTCCTAATTTCAAGCCTACTTCCAGACTACGATATTTCTGATATCAAAATTTGAATTAATTACACAAAAAAACAAAATCGCACTTTTTGTCTGATGAATGACTTTTGATACTTGATGTTTACTAATTTGACAACGCTGATTCTAAATATACCCTCATTTTTTTTTGTAACAGCTCTTGTTTACGAGTTATAGCTATCACAAAAAAATCACTATATTTCAGTGTTAATTGACGAATATTTAAACAAATATTAAGTTTTCTTAATATTATTTGTTATGGCATCGTCAAGACGAGTTTGTATAATTGACCGGAATAGTTTTTTTTTTTTATTTGCGGAGAGTATATGTTTTAAGAAAACCGTTTGAATGTGACATCGTTCGTAAATGAGGCGTACAAAAATTACTTCGGTCACCCAATGGAAATGAAAAATAAGCCTTGGATTCCACAAAAGGTATGCAAAACGTGCGTTGAGTTTCTACGTTTGTGGACGAATAAGAAAAGGAATAAATTTAGATACGAAACTGCTATGATCTGGATTGAACCTGTGAACCACCACGACGACTGTTATTTTTGTATGGTAAAAATACTAGCATTAACCGAAAAAATCGAGGAAAAAACCCATTTGAGTCTTTTATTAACGACCTTATCTGTAGCCCGTCAAAAATACCCGCTTTTATCTTTTCTGAACTCAATTTTGGAAACTTTTTAGACATAAAAAGAAAACAATTTCCATTTTTGTCAAGAGCTTTAACAAATTGTTTTATAAGTCCCAGTTTTATATGTACTGATACTTGATACCTTGATACTGATCGTATAATTTTACCTCCGTTACATATAAAACTGGGGCTTATAAAACAATTTGTTAAAGCTCTTGACAAAAATGGAAATTGTTTTCTTTTTCTGTCTAAAAATTTTCCAAAATTAAGTTCAGAAAAGATAAAAGCGGGTATTTTTGACGGGCTACAGATAAGGTCGTTAATAAAAGACTCAAATTTCATAGACACTATGACAGTGATTGAGAAAATGGCATGGAATGAGTTTGTTTGGCTTGTTCAAAATTTCTTAGGAAATAAGAAAAGTTCTGACTATTCTCAGCACGTCGAACAACTAATGGGTCACTTTTAAAGGGTTGGATGTAATATGAGCATTAAGTTACACTTTCTTCACAACCATCTGGACTATTTTCCAGCCAATCTTGGGGATCTCAGCGAAGAACAGGGCGAGCGATTCCACCAGGACCATCGTACGATAGAGGAACGCTATCAAGGTTACTGGGACACACACATGATGGCCGACTATTGTTGGAGCATTAACAACAGTTCTATGCCTTCAACTTCAGCAAGGAAATCATATAAAAGAAAATTTTTTTAAACTTAAGAAGGCAATAAAATAAAATAATCTTTAAATCTATAGTGTTTTATTACAAAAAGTCAAATATGTCATATAGAGTCATATAGAGCTGATACAGGAATTTCAGTTACAGATTTGAAATTATCATTAAAAATTGGACTAAAAACATGTATCATAACCCAATCATCAGAAATGCTGTTGTGCAGTGTTATCAAACACAATTTGTACTTTGCCGTAAAGCGAATCATATGGCTTCATGACTGGCAAGTCAATCGGTCCTAATATCTTTGTATTCATAGAATTTTGTATCTCTGCTTTCGACGTTTTAAGACTTTTGACTAGGGCAGCCACTCAATTTTAATCTTCAAATAGCATAATTTTCTCATTCACTCCATTTTTTTTTAAAGGTAAAGTTATATCTTTCATACCGTAAGTGTTTATTTGTTGTTGATAATGTTTCTTCTCATTCCTTCGTGTACCACAAGGCATTACCCTTCATCATCTTTACTAATGATATACGAGTATCTTAGTGTTTTCAATTTTCAAAATTTCTTATATATGCAGATGACTCAGATGATTTTAGATAAATTTCCAGTCTTTCCGACCTGTGTAAACTCCATTTAGATCTCAATAACGTCGCGGCTTGGTGTGATAAAAAACGCCTTCACCAAAATTTTAGGAAATGTTTTTTTGATTTCTAAGTCTAGGTAGTTTTTTTATATCACTTTTTATTTGCTTGGCCCATATAGGTTGTGATCGACCTGGCTTCCTTGGCGCCGTGACGATGTTTAACGCGTTTTTTGTTATATACGATTCAGGCACCTCTGGATATGCACATACCAGCGAAAACGACTTTCTTGTAGGTTTTGCTCAATCAGTGCGATTTTAAGACTTCCACGATTAAATCGATTAGGAACTTTGACCAGCATTGTGATCGAGACTGACTATCTCAACATTTTCATTTCTGCCGTTTGAAGTCTTGTCTTTTTTATAGGCCAGCATTTGGCTCCTTATAACAAAGTGAGACGCACGGCTGCTTGAAGGTTATGTCTTTTAGGTGAAGTAACATTCTTTTTTCACATAGCACCCCGGTTAGAGTTTTCAATTTTAACCGTGCCGAGTTAACCCTATACTGCATGTTTTCATTAACTTCTCCAGTATTTGTTATTTGGGTGCTGTACAAAAAGGTAGTACATATTGACAAGTTTTGATTATTTACTTACAGTATGTCAAGAATGGCCGCCGTAGCCGAATGGGTTGGTGCGTGATCACCATTCGGAATTCACTGAGAGGTCGTTGGTTCGAATCTCGGTGAAAGCAAAATTAATAAAAACGTTTTTCTAATAGCGGTCGCCCCTCGGCAGGCAATGGCAAACCTCCGAGTGTATTTCTGCCATGAAAAAGCTCCTCATAAAAATATCTGCCGTCCGGAGTCGGCTTGAAACTGTAGGTCCCTCCATTTGTGGAACAACACCAAGACGCACACCACAAATAGGAGGAGGAGCTCGGCCAAACACCTAACAGAAGTGTACGCGCCAATTATTTATTTTATTATTATGTCAAGAATGAATTTTGACATTGAAAATGAATTAAATTTTTCGACTTCAATAGTAGAAAATAGTACTCTTTTTATTTTTGAATTCTTTTTGGTACTAATTCATATTTATTCACAGCGTTTAAAGGGAATAGCGGCCGCCGTAGCCGAATGGGTTGGGTTGGTGCGTGACTACCATTCGGCATTCAGAGAGAGAACGTCGGTTCGAATCTCGGTGAAAGATCAAAAATTAAGAAAAAGTTGTTTCGCCCCTCGCAGGGAATGGCAAACCTCTTAGTGTATTTCCTCATCAAAAATATCTGCCGTTTGGAGTCGGCTTAAAACAGTAGGTCCCTCCATTTGTGGAACAACATCAAGACGCACACCACAAATAAGAGGAGGAGCTCGGCCAAACACCCAAAAAGGGTGTACGCGACAATTATATATGTACATATAACTATACCATAATAATCCAGGCTTCAAACTTTGTAATTCGACAAATTTTCATTAAAATCTGCAACTTCTTAATCAGAAATTCTGAAATTTTGGTACGCAGTTTTATAGCGAAGTAAATTTTAATTCAATAAAATGAATGCATGAAAGAGTTTAAAATTCTTGTTGACTTATGATAAATTTCTCTCCTGAAGGTGTGGCGCACTTTCCCCTTATAAGGAATCCACAACATTACGGCACGTGATTTAATTTTCTCGAGTTTTCCGGTGGATGGAATATAGAACGTTTGGGCAACATTAGACCGTTAACCGGCTCCCAGCATTTTGAAGAAGGAATCAGCTGATTTGCTGGCGTAACAGGGGATGTGACAATGGTTTGCTTATGTAATAAAAACTGAGATTGTGTTGGTGATATACCAAATAAATTAACACAGTCTCCACTCATGTTGCTTCGTTGCCATTTTAACAACGGCTGGTTGGACGAGTGTTCATTCTGTTTTCATTTCATTAGACTCTAGGTTGACCCTCTAACAGCCAAAGGCACTCTCACATTTTGCTTCGGATGATCAAACCTTGTAATATTTCGTCCTTGGATGTTTTCTTCACTCTTGGTTTAGTTGGTCAACAATTTGTATTTTCCTATTTCTATAAGTCTTGTTGCATAAGTCGCCAAGTAATAATATTTTTAAATTCTCCCTCCCCTTTCCATTCTCTTCATTTCGTGATCTTTTTGCCTTCCTCTTTTAAATATATCCCATTATATATTAATATTTTTTCAATTCTGTTTTTCTCTTGTATATATACATATTTTTTTAAATTATTGATATGTGCGAGTTTACGCATAGTTTAAATGTAATTAAGTGCATTAAGAAAAACACATATTCACATTACACATTTAACTGAATTAAAGTAATTTATGTAAAACTCCAACTACTTATACAAAATTTGCCTTAATTATACACAAATATACGATCATACATATGTACTTCTATCCACAGCACATTTTTATACACTGCACACTGGTTAAAAATTCAAAAAAAAATCGGCATAAATTAAATTGAAAGATAATCAAAATAGATTTTAGAATTTCCGATTATCACGTATGCGTAATGCAAATGCATACGTAAGGCATACGTAATGCCTCGGTTATAAAGGAGACACTGCCTTAATTCTAGAATAAT
Source organism: Anastrepha obliqua (assembly GCF_027943255.1). Taxonomy (NCBI): domain Eukaryota; kingdom Metazoa; phylum Arthropoda; class Insecta; order Diptera; family Tephritidae; genus Anastrepha; species Anastrepha obliqua. The sequence continues at coordinate 81,646,275 of NC_072892.1, forward strand.
AATAAATTCAATTCAATTTTCCAGTCTATGTCACTCAGAGTCACTCTTACACTGCTGAGTAAAATATTTTGCTTGTGAAACTAGAGCAAAAGAAAAGTTATTGGACCTAGTAAAGGTAAATGTGATTCATATTTTTCATATTCATTTCTTTATTAAGTCTAAGATTACAAAATCTCACAGACTAGACATACAGAAAGTTCTTAATGTTAATTTCTTTTCAAATACTCTTTATGAATAATGGGAGATAGATCCTAATTTCGAAATCAAGATATAGTTTTTTATAGATTTTAGTTAGTAAGTTCGTTAACTGCTCTAGTAATGATGGAAAAATAAAAAGAATTTAATTTTAGTTGCTACAAAATGGGTAATGGAAACGTAAGCCTCTGTTTGGTAAATTGAAACGTAGCTACTCAAGTAATGATGGGCAGCCAATTAAACTATTAATAACATCGAAAATAAACGAAAAATACTGAATGCTTCGTCTATTAGAAAGACATTTCTGATTTATCAAAAAGCATTCAGCTTTGTAAGATTTATAGGAATCATCAAAATGAAGCGGTTGGAGGGCGAAGCAAGTGAAACTACGTCGCACGCGTTCAAGCAGAGTGTGAGGCTTAAAATAGACTCCAGATATATATATATATATATAATTGGCGCGTACACCCTTTTTGGGTGTTTGGCCGAGCTTCTCCTCCTATTTGTGGTGTGCGTCTTGATGTTGTTCCACAAATGGAGGGACCTACAGTTTTAAACCGATTTCGAAGGGCAGATATTTTTTATGAGGAGCTTTTTCATGGCAGAAATACACTCGGAGGTTTGCCATTGCCTGCCGATGGGCGACCGCTATTAGAAAAAAGTTTTTCTTAATTTTGGTGTTTCCCCGAGATTCGAACCGACGTTCTCTCTGTGAATTCCGCATGGATGTCACGCACCAACCCATTCGGATACGGCGGCCGAAGATAACAGAAGTATATTCCAACTTGGATCGGACTAGAGAATTCAACGTCGATTTTCTAGAATAATAATCTTTAGTAATATATATTTCGCATGAAGCTTTAAGAAAACTAGATTAGAGAAAGTCTTGAAAATAACACTATTTGAAGACACATTAAAATATATTTTTTCCAGAACTTGTGGACACACCGCCGATCCAGAGATAAGGTCAAAACAAGCATAAGTAAATAAATGGACCAATCTTCTATTTTCAGTTATTGTTGGCCAAAAAGTTTAGAAGGAGAATATTAAGATGGCACCCAAGGTGGATCAGAAAAATTAGAGATTTTAGGGTGAAATGGGTAAATTTCATTTGTATTCGTTCAATTCTGAATCATGAGTATTGGACCCCAAATATTAGAAACGTACTCCAAGTTTTAAAAGACCAAAGAATTAAGTAAAGGTTTATGAAGGTCTTTTGTAAAATTGTTTTAATGTTCTAAACAAAATAATAATAAGACAAAATAAAAAAATGTTTAATGAAAACAAATTAAATCCAAATCACAATGGGGCACATAAAAACAAACCAATTTTTAGCAAATTCTTCTACAGCTAGAGCTCGAGTTAAAGATGTGCCGCCACATTCAACCGCTCTTCGGATATCGTATTCCTTCGACTAAAAGCCCCGTTAGTCAAGACATAGACATAATTTTACATAACTTAATCCAATCTGCCATATCAGCATCACTTAGTGTTTCTGGTTAGCCAAAACTACATTAATTTCCGTTTACTTCCCAGCATTTTTGTACAATTTCTTAAATTCAACTTCGGTATTATTTCTTAGAAGAAGAGCATTTCATCGTGCTTAATCGTTGTCCTTTGTGTTGTACCTTTTGACCGGTACTATTTTTATTTTTGGGACTGTAATTTTCTATCTATGATTGTATGTATGTATGTATAGAGTTTTCCAGACAGAGGTGTTATTTTGATATTCAAAGAAAAATGCTATTTTTTAATACAAATCATCGAATATTCATTTCATTATAAAGAGGAAAGTATGCCGTTAATAGTGGAAAATAACATCAGGCGAATTACCACCACGACCACGCTTCCAGGACAATATCCTTTTCATAAAATTTTCCATAACCAAATTGCAAAGTGGCTGCCCTATGTCCTCGATAGCCTCACGAATTCCATCTTTGAGGTCTTGAATCGACCCTGGGCTGTTGGCGTAGACCTTCTCTTTCAAAAAAAAAAAACAGAAGGTGTTAAATCACAAGATCTCGGTGGCCAGTTGTGATAACCTTTTCGGGAGATAACACGGTCCGGAAACTTTTTCCGTAAAAGATCAATGATTTCGTTGCTTGTGTGGTACGTAGCGCCGCCTTGTCAATTCCGGCCATAAAAAATCGTTAATCATCTCTCGATAGCGCAATCTATTCACTAATAACACCTGTTATTGGAAAACCCTATACATTTGAATTTTTTGTCTTTCCAAGTATGATGAAAAGCAGCATCCTTAATTGGCATCAAAATTTCAGTTGGTTGCGCGCTTTCATTTGAATGAATTTTTTATATTTAACGATAACTTTTTACTAACACAAGATAAGTCTACAAATGTAACAAGATAAGTCTACAAATGTAGGCAATTAGAGGCACAGTTTATTCTGCAAACGAGCTTAGGGTCATAAGCGAACAATAAAAAGCTGGAATTAAAAAAAATGCTTAAAAAAGACAAACAGTAAAGGTCCCAAGATGCTCCCTTTATAAATAGTCAACTGAGAAAACAACAGTTTCAATTAAAAATATTATTTTACATCCACTTGTGGTCGGCTCGGATCAGTCGGGAGCTCGTAAAAAATATACCATCAAGAACCTTCTATACACTTTCTATGAATTTATACAGAACATTATCATTTTCGACCACTATACACTGCGGAGTTTTTAATTTATCAATCAGATCGTAAGTTCATCACTTCTGTTACAGTTCGGATATTACCTTCCTTACTTATAAGTTCAGCTGCATAAGCATTGCATATATATGCAACTTCATATCTGCGTCATATATATGCCAGTGCTTATGTATGTACATATGTCTATTAAAATATTTATTTGTATGTACGCTTAAAATAATATCCATTACTATCCGTTCAAATTGTAATTACCTACCACCAACGACAACATTTTACAGGTTGCTTCATTCAAACCGACATTTAAACTAAATTATTGTATGTAGTTCGTGTAAACATATGAATGTATGTAGCATATCTGTAATTACTTGTGTTATGCCTAAGATCCACTTAAGACCCGCTCATTCACTTGCTAATGCCTAAATTGTCGGTGCGATGGCAAATGAAAATTAGTTAGAAAAGACATCATACACACGTATGAAAATAATTAATGAAGTTAAATTTTAAGTAACTAATTTAGCCTCTATAAATTAGCAGCAATAAATTAATGTTAAAAATTAACACCCTTAGACAAAAAGTTCTGTCTGTTCCCCGTCATCATTTCATCACGATTTTATTTCCTTTTAAGTTATTTCCTTTTTGAAAGAGTTAACTTTTATTTTTGTGGTAATTATTTTATTGTTAAATATTTACTAAATTTCAGTCACACCCAATTTGACCAAAATCAGTCATGTAATAGCAGTAACGTGTCAAAAGCCACTTCGTTAGCTCTATGCGTCATCAATCGCTACTTTTCAGCCATGCATCAATGTGAAGAGCATAAGAAGAACATAAAGTCCAGCGCATATATTATACATGCATGCATATTAGGGCGGGTCGATTTAAAAATCGCCCATTTCTCTGTGAAAACCGTATTCTAGGGATCAAAATAAGAAACTTTGCCGAAGGAACCATACCTCTAAAACGAATTCTGATGTCCCCCAATTTGGGTCGAACGAAAAATCCCACTTTGACCCATTTAGAGTGATCCAATCGAGTCCAAATGTATGACCAACCCCCACTAACTTTGGACGGCCGATCCACCCATGCCAGTGGCACACCTCCTGGAACTCCCCTGGGGGGTTCCCCATACAATCATTTCAAAATATCACCATTTTTGGCCTTTACATGAGGAAAGAAACTAAAAAGTTTGACCCAAATTTGGGGACATCAGAATTCGTTTTAGAGGTATGGTTCCTTCGGCAAAGTTTCTTATTTTGATCCCTAGAATATGATTTTCACCGAGCAATGGGCGATTTTTTTGCCTCCCCACAAATCGACCCGGCCTAATGCATATGTATCTACATATGTACATATACCTACTTCAACGAGTTAGGAATAAGAACAAACTGGTATCATGATTAGCATCGATTCACACGTTGTGGTGCATACATACATACACTGTTATTATTGTTCGCGCCGTACACAGAAATGCACGTACATACATATACTTATATACTCAGTTAAAAATATTAAATCTGTTTTATTGTTGTGATTTTTTAAAATTAGTTTTATTTTACCGATGCGAGTTAATATTTCGAGAAGTGAATATAAATTGCGCTTAAAAATGTTTTTTGTGTTAACAAAATATCTTGAAATGAAGCTAAATAAACGAAATCATTGTCAAGAGAGATGGTTTTATGCAGGTGTTGCAGAAAAAGCTTTATAATTGACTAAAATATACGTACGGAAATATGTATGTGCAATTGTGCATTTGCCTAAATATTTTAAGCCGACTCCGAACGGGAGATGATTTTTTATGAGGAGCTTTTGCATGATAGAAATACACTCAGAGGTTTGCTATTGTCATCCGAGGGGCGTCCGCTATTAGAAAAAACATCTATCATTTGAGATTTGAACCTGCGAAATTCCGAATGGTAGTCATGCCTCAACCCATTTGGCTATGGCGGCCGAAGATAATTATTATTAATTATTTTGGAGCCATATTCAATAAAATTATTACTTACTGTAGCTTTAAAAGGGCATCATGTCCTCCCTAAACACTTGTTGTTTAGGTGCTCAGATTCGGCTTTTCGAGCTAAATAACGACGCAAACACCCTTCGGATTTATTTATTTTATTTTATTTCAAGAAGTCTAAAAAATATAATTTCAGACTGACTACTATAACTAATATGAAAATATAACGTAAATTACAAACTTAATATAGATTTAACTGAACTAAAAGAGAGAGTTCAGTAGTACAGAAATCTATTTCTTTGAAACTGAAAAATCTAGGATGTAAGAAAGGCGGATCTCATTAAAATCACGAAGAGCAACTCCAATAACGACATTACAAGCCTAATTTGTATCGAAGTTATTTAAAGAGAAAGGAGGAGCGTTAGGAAAAATTCTGGGAGGTGTTTGAAAATTAATCGATCTTCTACTTTCCGCAGACTTGCAAGATGGGAAGGGATAAAAAAATTGTACTAATCTTAGTAAAAATTTCAGTGGCATCTTTTGCGCACCTGTCGATTAAAAATTTATGGCGTATTCCAACCTAAGGCGCTCTAGAAAAGGCCTGAATGCTTCAGATGAAATACCATCAATTGTGATCACACAACGCCTTCCGCATAAATATGATTTCAGCCATTCTATGCCGATTGCACGAAATTAGGTTTTTAGTGGCAAAGGAAATATTTTCTTTGACAATGGTTTCAAAAAGTTTAGAAATAGTCTAGAGCTTGGAAGTTGGTCTATAATTACTTAATACATTCTCATTGCTGCTTTTAAGAATTGAGGATGTAAGAGGGTCGTTTGAAAAGTCCGTGCAAAAATGAAAACTACCTAATTATTTGTTGATCCCTTCTGAAACTGGAAAATAGCCATTCGTTTCTGCAATTACCTCCTCGCTTGAATAAAATCTTTTCCCCGCTAACGATTTCTTCAAATTAAAGAAGGAATACTAGTTGTGAAATGAGTTGGAACACTATTTTCATTAACTGTGCGACCACTACTGCTGGTGCGTTTTCGTCTTGGAAAAAGAACGAGTGATTTTCTCATCGTCGTCGTCCTCATCGTCTCAAACATACGCCAAATACAAAAAAATATACCTACATATCTGGCTGAAACTTGGTGTGTGTTCTTCCAAGAGATGCTATAACTAAACGTAATCTCCCTGACTTTGCACGCACTTTTCAAACGTCCCTCATGCTTTTTAGTTTCCAGTCATCGATGAATCATCGATCATTCAGAAGATAACGACTTATTTAAGATTAAGATTGAGAGTTGAAGATTTATTGAAAGACCAATCTAAAAAGCGAAAAAATCGAATTCTTTATCATTCTGAACAATTAGTTTGCAAGAATTTTACGAAAAGATTGATTGTTTCTGATGGCGTGTTAGCAGATTTACTACCAAAACAAATAACAGATGGAACCGGATTTCTTAGATTTAGTGTGCATAGTGCCATAAAATCTTAGGGCTAGATTTAATACAATATGATCGTCACCACTTAGAATGTAATTATTGCGAAGGGATTTATTTAAGCAATTGAATTTCGAAGAGTCAAATGAAGATCAATTTTGTTTTTGAACAATTTTTTTACTAAATAAAAAAAAAATGATTTTGAGTGATGGAAATCTTTATTTTGAACTTTACATACTCCATTGCTTGACTGTTTGTCACAACAGCTGTGTAGATCACAAGTATCAAATATGATTCACGTACGAGGCCATTTGCAAAACTCGTAAATTTTTCGACAAAGTGATTAATTTTGCGCCATATTCAGTTCATTAACGTTGACCTCATTCACACGTGATTTATAAATGAATGGGAGTGGAAATGAGTTGCCTGTTGGCATCTTCATTCCGGCGTATCCTTTTTAATGGAATCAGAATGGACCAATTTCTGGGACAGTCACTCTAACCTGTCCCGAATGTATTTTGTTTTTTGTTTGATGCCATGGAACTTCAAACCAAATGTCATACAGGCAATTTGTCTTGCATAAAAGTTTAATATTACGTTTGATCTCAACTTTGGCCCAAAAACTTCTATTTACCAATAATAAATAAAAAAAAACTGTTCGGTTTTAAAATGATCGAAGTACGTCCGACATACGCCTGACAAACATACTTACACACAACTTTTCTATTTCATTCGATTCTTTGCAGTTGTTTCACATATTTGTTGTTACTATTTTTTTGCCGGTGAGGTCTCTTCTATAGTGAATTGACAGAAATTAAAAGTTGTCTCGGCGCAACGTGCTTTTGGCTAATTTTTATAGCTTTATTTTTACTTTTAACTGTAATATACTGGTGTCTTGTATGCAGATTTCTTATTAGTTTCATTTTTAATACCTGTTTAACTTTTATTTTTTTATTTAATAAATTATTTCTTTTGTGTATTTTTCCTTTCTTCATATTCTTCTAATCAGTCTGCCACTTCGTGTTTCGTTATACTTATGCATGTATGTATGTGTGTGTGTACGTATGTCTTGCATACATTTCTACCGTTCGTTTCAAATATTATTATCATAATAGATGTTGGTGGTATTTGTATCTCGTGCATTTTTTGCTGTTATTTCACAAAGGTCAAGTTCATTTCCGTATTTAGCAGACAAACTTGTATATGTGTTAGTTCGCTTGTATTTCAGCATTTAGCATTTTTTCAAGATTTTATTTCAAACTTCTTGGAGGTTTCGCATAAGCGGAGGTTTGTGGAAAACTAACAAATGGATGCTGTTTGCTATGTGCTTGAGGATAGGTGCGCGGCAGGAGAGAGTAGTCTGAGGACGTGAGTAAATCATGTTTACCTTTGACTATGAGTTGCATTGAAGATTAAGTCCACTAAATGTTTGTATTAATTAGAGCCATAAGTGTGCTAAGGATTTTTGAATGCCATTATTAACTAATAAGATAATAGATTCTGATACTTCGTTTAGAAAAAATCAGATAATTAATCAAAAAGAAATAAGTACAAGTTTGCAGTAATCTTTAGTTGAATCTCATATTTTGCACCCAATAATTAAGACACAGTAAAATAGGGTTGTGCAAAGTGCACTAAATAATTAATTCGATAAGTGTAGTTAAAACATTGAACAACTGAAGGTTTATTGGTAATGAGACCCTATTTTTTACTACCACTAAAAAATTAGTAGTAGTGCCACTTAGTGGTAGTATAAAATGTCCAACCCTGTATAATAGTAATGAAAATGGCTTTACTGTTTTTCACGATATTCGCCTTGGAAGTGAATACATTTTTGCTTTCTCTTGAAACATTTTATTATTTGATATTCGGGAATAAAAAAAACATAATTAGGTACTGTAAGGTGGATAACTTATTAATTCCATCTTTTGAGTGTTCAAAAACTCTCTTTGGTGAAAGCTCGCATTGTCCTGGGGAAAAATTATACGCTTTGGGTGGTAGTATTACAGTTGCGACAAAACCAGATTTTACCAAAAAAAGCCTAGTAAGTTGCACCGCTGCAAAAATATCGATAATTTATATCGAGAATCGTACTAAATCATGACACAAAAATGTTCACTAGTAAATCCCATCTTTTGGGCGAGATGAATTTTTCAATTCACTGAAAAAAGAACAACTAAAAAAAGTTTATCCTAAAAAATACCAAACTTATCGATTCGAGCTGGTCGATCGAATTACAGCTCATTACAAGTAGTGCTGCAAAGGTGCAAAATATATAATCAAATCGTTTAATCAAACAACGATGGCATTGAGCTAAGATCATATTATGAATGGGAAATAGCAATCGCATGTGCCCTTGACTCATTTCATTTCAAATTGCTAGATTCGGACCAGTTAGCAATACGAATGAGATCTTCATGAAGCCTAGCTATCAAATCTTTAACAAGACCCTTGACAGATAGATTTGTGTGTCATCAGCACAGAGATGAATCGATGAATTTTGGTAACACTCAACAATATCATTAATAAATTCGTGCAAAAAAAAACTACTTAAACATGAGTCGAATTGCCATGAATTTTGCGACCACAACTGCTGCGATGGGAGCTGGTGCGTTCTCGTGATGGAAAATGAAGATCACTCGACCTAACCTCGATACGCACCAGTAGTGCCATCGGACTTTCCAAACTTGCTTTCTATTGTGCCTTCAGGTGCACCTGATGTGAACGGCTTTAAGCAGACTTCTGAAACCCGACCAAATTACGCAGCAAACTATTCTTGTCCAAGTGGCAGGTAATTTTACGTGCCGAATATTTTTCAAATACTTTCGATAGGGCCGCTAAAATGCTTATTGGTTTAAAATGCTGGAGAGCGGTAGGACATCTTGTTTTTTGAACAGGTACTATATTTTTCATCTTCCAAACTCATGGGAATGTAAAGGAAGCTAGTGAAAAGTGAATTATACGCGTATGTGATGGTATTACAAATGGTAAGATAATTTTAAAGACTGCATCATATCCGCCTCTGTTGCAGATATAAATTCAAACTCACCGTTATCAGCATGCTTTCGTAGAGGAACTTTTAGAGGTATGTCGAGTGTAGCTCTGTTAGGCGCTAGAAAGTTGGTATTTAATATTTCCAGTCCTGAGATACCTAAGCAGAGTCCAAAAGTTGACAAATTTACGAGATTGATACTAATAAAAAATAATACTATACAAAATAAATGCCGGAAAAATATAAATTAACTTTGTTATTGCAAATAAACGAAAATGTTGCATAAAATTTGCTATTATTGCTAAAAATATAATAAATTGAATTCGAAGTAAAATGAGTTGCAGAAGCGTCGGTGTTATTCTACTGACTATGTTTTGGTACTTTCCAATGAGGTAGTCACTTCCTGCAGCTAAAATCGTTAGAGTGGCTAATAATTGTACTATTGAGACACCGCTTCAGAATCTGTATAATTTATATTGAATTCCACCATAATATACTAGAAAGCCTCTTTCAAACGAAAACGTTTCAAATCTGGAATGAATGATTTATAAATAAACTTTCTTATCTACGAGGCGTTTAGCGCATGCGCATCATGTAGCTACATCGGTTGGGAAGCCACAGACGCCATTACGGAACCATCCGATCGAGTCTGCATCTGTTTGCGTGATTTTAAAAGGCTACACTTATTGAGAATCCCGCCTACTGTGAAGTGCGTGCTGTAATACCGTTTCTCTGTGCTCAAGGCTTCAAACCAGTTGACATTAAGGCCTATAAAGATGGCCGCATAAGCATTCATGACGAGGAACGAAGTGGGAGACCTTCAGTCATTACCGATGAACTGATTCAAAAAGTGGACTGTAAAGTGAAAGAGAACAGACGATTCAGCATTTCGTCCTTAGCTTAAAAGTGTCCTGCTGTCTCAGGAAGTTTTTTTTTACGAAATTGTGTCCGAACGTTTAAATTATCGGAAATTGTGTTCACGCTGGGTGCTAAAAATGTTGACTGATGAGCACAAAACCGAAAGATTGGGCAGTGCATTGAGTTTTCTCGAACAACAATTGGACTACCCTCCATACAGTCCCGATCTAGCCCGAGCGACTACCATTTGTTTATGCACTTGGAGAAGCATCTGGCGGGGCAGCGCCATTCCGATGACAACAAATTGAAAACGACTGTGAAGCAGTGGTTGTCTAACTAGGTGGCAATCTTCTTTGACGATGGCATACAAAAGCTGGTCCCAAAATACGAGAAATGCTCAATAGTAATGGGAATTATGTAGAAAAGTAGAGTAAAGTATGGCCTTTCAAGTGAATAAATTATTTTTGGAAAACATTTACTTGTTGTTTTTTTATTGTTTATATTTTATTTTTTTATGTCAAAACGGTACTTACTTTAATAAGACGCCTCGTCATTTATAAATTGCGATCATTCCAAAGGATTACTACTATTCCTCAGCCGCTTCCTTATTTTTCATCTCCTTCGTTTTCACTTGAACTCAAAATTTAGTAGGAAAACAAAGTTCGGTCCATGTTCAGTTTAGCTTGATTAAAGTTATTTCTATTTTGATAATTCCATATTTATTGTGAATGGGAAATAAAAACCATTGTGAACTGAAAAGGCATTGGTATGTCTTAATTATAATATTAAGATAATAATATAAAATAGGTGTATGAAGATTTCTCTGAAGAAAAGCGACCCAGAAATTAATTTTCTCTAATTTTTCTGTCAACAATAAAACCAAATCTTTGTGGCATAGTTTTGACCTACGTAACGCGTGTAAATAGTAAAATTTCAGATTTTCTTTTTTTGTATTTTTTTATTTTTTAACATTTATTTAATTATTTCAGACATTTAAATATTTGAACATTTTTGATTATTATCACTGCGTAAAAACGCATGAAATTTTTGGGAACTAGTAATTGTTTTCGCAGATGAGAATCTCTCCAATCAAAAGAATTTTCATCCCTGCCTGTAACATATCCACGTACTACTACTTGCCGTTTACGGAAGTCATATATTTCTATGCTAGTTAAAAAAAGTAGATATAGAAACATTTAAATGATTTCACAATTTTAATTCTGTTGGTGTGTGTTTATTGCGCCTGCGCTTAGCTATGACTTTCAGCAACAAGAAATAACACTTAATTACAGCAGCTACAACAGCAATTCATACCGGGAGCCAAACACAGAGAATTACCAGCAGCTTTCGACTGCTGCTTATGTCTATTTGACTTGTATTGTGCCACGGATGGCACTTGTTGCGCTTTCCGCATTCTTGTACACACATTTTATTTAAATTGCCAAATTATTGTTTGTGAACTTAAGCACATACGTATGCACATATTTATACCTATATTTTTAGGTGTGCACGCTGTTCACATTAATTTGAAGCTCTGCTCACTTTTGGTAGTTGATGAGAATTTACAAATTGCAATCGTAGTGCGCAGATCTAGAAAAGAGATTCGCTATGAATGTTTGTTGTACAGAAAGTAAGCACTCATAATAAACTATAATGTTATGGGTAATTTTTCTTCTTTTATGGTAATATTCGTAGCAAATTTATGAGTTTGTTAAAAACATTTGAATAATAAGTATGCAAGATTTGGTGGATAACATTACTTTTAACTAAGTACCTATACCTCTACCTGCTGATACTCGTCATTCCGATGCACACGCCGTACAAAGTATAATTTCAAAGTTAACTATAAAGTTGGTAGCCTTATGAAAATATGATTTTAATAGAGGTTTAGATTGAGAAAGTATCTTTCAACTGGTTTAATTACTTAAGTCTTCGGAAAAGTTTACACTGACGAGGATGAGAACTTTTTATCGCAATTTTTAGCTACTTATACTGACGTAACAGTCCTTAGTCGGGAACGGTGAACAGATTCTTCGGTTTGACTCCTGAGTCAAGTGTTCCAAGTGGGCCAGTTGATTTTTCGAATTTTTGTGTGCCATTAGGTGAATTTTGAAGTCATGTTAGCATGATGTGAGATATTGTCACGAAAATGTTTGAGTTAATTTTTACTGTCTCGTGTTGTACTTAGCAGTTATCACTTGTCAACTGTGGAGCATAACAAAGGCTTGCTAAGAACGGCGGAGGAAAAAAAATTCAAATATTTTATTATTTGAGAAGTAAGGCCCGATTTTGTTTAATACGTTTTGCTAAATTATTTGTGAAATACCAATCTTATTTTGGAGCTGCAAGAATGGGGTATGGAAACCACTGTTCCAAAGAACCATTGCACATTTTTGGAGCCTCAAATCGATAGGTCTGCATGGCGACTTATCTTTAAACATACATACACATAACTTTTCAGATTAACATTTAGTTGGGTTGATGACCTACACAAATATTTGCTTATAAATCCCGAATGTGTACCCACTCTTCCCCTTATTCTAAACTGAAGTCCATAGCAAACATTACAAATTAACTGAACTTGTCAAGTGTATCTCATTAGCTCCACCTCTTCTTCCGCCATTATCGGTCACATCTAGCACTTCAAGTTGAATACTATTCCCGCTTAGTATTAAGTAGAAGACTTCAAAAGGTTGCGTTTTCATTTTAAGTCCGTGCAACCTTATCAAGATAACAGTTTCCAAATGTCGTCACTAATATTACATATTAGATCTGGTATCTATTCTCAGCAGATTCAGAGAAGCTTGCAGGTTTTCGGATCACTGCAGTGTTTAGCAGCGAAGTTGGTTCAAGGTCGGTTCAACAATGTCAAATATTTCTTTAATCCGTACTGGGTCAGAACTTCTGAAATCGGATTCAATTATTCAAGTTCCTCTAAGTTTTTTTTATTCATAAGCTGAGAAAAAGTTTAAAACAGCTGCGAACAGCAGTTGGACTAATCTAAATTCTAGTTCCGCTAAGATATTTCCAGACAGAAATATACGTAGTACAATGAAAATGTAAGTAAAAATTGTAATAAAAGCTCAATAAAACAAAGCATTTGAAATACTTCAATACTCAGTTGTTTTATTATTTTCTAATTATGTTATAACAGTAAGTTTGTAACAGTAACAGTTTGTTTTTTTTTTTTTTTTTTTTAAATAAATGTTTTACCAAATTTTTATTTTTGCTTGTCTGTTTGTATACCGCAGCTATCTAGTTCACACGTGTCAAATATTATTGATATACGAGGCCATTTGCAAAATTTATAAACTTTTTTGGAGGGTGATAATTTTCCGCCCCCTTGAATAGAAATATATGAGTTATTTGGCCGAGGGTTGGTTCCATATGTAGAAGTCCACGCAAGTGGGGAAAGTTACTGATCGCCATTCACTTGGGAGTGATTAGGAAGATTCTTCACATATGGTTCAAACAGCTCACAACTTCCGGGATTAGCCCAAGTATGCTCTGGGTAGCACCCGTTCGAGAACGAGCCAACGTGAGAATCCGCCAAGTAAAACACAAGGAGGACAAGGAGGGAATTTTTGGTCCCACTGTCGGAAAATTCCCCCTGCACAACGAAATATATCGTAACGGACAGAGGCTGCTCGACTTCACCGGTGCCCGAAATATGGTAGTCTGAGGCACCAGAATCCATCATAGAAAGATACACCGAGCTACCTGGCTGCTCCTGATCCAAAAACGCGAAAACAAATCATGTTGTGATAGATGGAAGACACACTTCTAGTGTTTTAGATGTACGTACGATTCGAGGATCCAACATCGACTCGGATCATTACCTTGTTGCAGCCAACTGCGCACACGCTTCAGTGCATCTAAAAACGTACATCTACCTACGCAAAGAATGTCCGACATCGAAAAGCTGCAATCACAAGAGACAGCCAGAAGATTCGCCACTCAACTCTAACTCCTGCTCTCAGAGAATACTTCCCAACAATCCGGCATGCATGAGCAATTTACCAACAGAGAGAAAAAAAATTAATAGAGACGTATTATCAGACAGAAAAACCGAGAGACCGAAAAACGATAGTACGAGGAGCTTAAGATGCTGGCCCGAAAATTGTACCTGAAAGTTCGGTCGTTTACAGGTTTTAAGACCGGGGCGTTTTCCTGTAAGAACAAAGACGGCGATTTGGTGACTGACATCCAGAGCATACTTAAATTATGGAGGGAACACTTCTCGAATCTGTTAAATAGTGATAGCTGCGCATGTCACAGAGAATACGAAGATGAATTGTCGTTCCGCTACCCGACCATGACGAGGTGAGAATAGCGACAATGCGGCTAAAGAACAACGAAGTCTCGTGTGCCGACGGACTGCCGGCTGAGCTATTCAAACATAGCGGCGAGGAGCTTGTAAGCTGCACGCATCAGCTCCTATGCAAAATATGGTGCTCTGTCTAATCCATAAGATCCTACAATCTGCGCTAATTACCGCGGGATTAGTCTTCTAAATATCGCCTATAAGGTTTTAACAAGAGTATTGTGTGAAAGACTGAAGGCCACCATCAACCAACTGATTGAACCTTATCAGCGTGGCTTTAGACCTGGAAAGTCCACAATCGACCGCATATTTACAATACGCCAAATCTTGGGTCTCGAAAGGAGAATCGACACACACTATCTTTTCGTCGACTTCGAAGCTGCATTCGACAGTTCGAAAAAAAGTTGCTTATATGCTGCGATGTCTGGATTTGGTATCTTCCCAAAACTAATACGGCTATGTAAGATGACGTTGCTCAACACCAGCAGTGACATCAAAATTAGGAAGGACCTCTCCAAGCCGTTTGATACCAAACGAGGTTTCACACAGAGTGACTCGCTGTAGTGTGACTTCTTTAACCTGATATTGGAAAGGATCGTGCGAGCCGCAAAACTTAATCGCTTAAGCACAATTTTGTATAAGGGCGTACAATTGTTGGCGTATGCCGATGATATTGACATCGTTTATTTTGTTACTAGTATTAACACCGATAACAATGTCAGCCTTGAAATCCAACATAGAATCTGTCTTACCAACAAGTGCTACTTTGGACTAAGTAGGCAAATGAGTAGTAAAGTCCTCTCTCGACGAAAAAAACTAACAAGGCTCTCATCATGCCCGTCCTACCGTATGGCGCAGAAGCGTGGACGATGACAACGTCCGATAAAGCAACGTTTGGAGTGTTTGAGAGAAAGATTCTGCTTAAGATTTTTGACCTTTGCACGTTGGCAATGGCGAATATCTCAGGCGATGTAAGGCTGTATGAGCTTTACGACGCCATAGACATAGCGCAGCGAATAAAGATCCAGCGTTTACGTTGGCTGGGTCATGTCGGCCAAATGGATACAAATACTCCGGCTCTGAAAGTATTCGATGCACTATCACCTAGTGGTAGTGGAGGAAGAGGAAGGCCTCCTTTGGGTGGAAAAGATCAGGTGGAGAAGGACTTAACTGCACTTGGTGTGTCCAACTGGTGGCGCGCTTTGTTAAACTCAGCCAAAATCGCGTAAGCGATTATCGCGCAAATTAAGAAGAAGAAGATTTGGCCCAGCTTTTCCTCCCATTTATGGTGTGCGTCTTGATGTTTTCCACTAATGTTTTATGCCGCTTCTGAACCGCAGATGGGTTTTTATGCGCAACTCTTTCATGACAGAAATACACTCTGAGGTTTACCATTGCCTGCCGATAGGCAGACACTATTAAAAACCTTTCGGGGTTTCGAACCCAAGCACCACCGAATGGTACTCCCGCACCAACCCATTCGCCTGCAGCGGTTGCTATAATTTAATAATTTACACTTTGATAAATATTCTTCGAGTGGGGGGAGCCCCCAAAACACCCTTCAATTCTAGCCTTTAAATTTATACACACGCCAGCAAAAGAATCAAAATATTTTTAGAATAGAATAAGAATAAGAATTGCCTGGGGCACGCAAATACCTACATAAGCACAAGCATCTTTTGGCTTTACACATAAACTTTGTAGGTTTTTTTATTATAATTAGATTTAATATTTGCATGTTTTGTTTTTGTATTTTTTTTGACTTGTTTTATATGGATTCCGGTTTGATAATTTGATTAATAAAATTTAAAATTTGTATAGGGGTTTTATGTTTAAGCTTTCTATACATTTACGTCACATACTCATAATCTAGCGAATTAGTAGAAAAATAAATTTGAACTATTAAAGTAAACGAATTTACAGACATGTTCTATTTTTATTCCAAGCGACGTGACAGGTCGTATGATGAATTTAACAAAAACAAAATTGTAAAATGCGTATTTCCATACGACAGTAACATTTCATAGGTTTTTTATTTAATCGTAGGAATTAGCTTTTTCTCACAATTAAAATTCAGTTAAATCTTTGTCATTGACGCAACTTAAGAGATGTACTACTGCTGTCCAAGAATTGCACATAGGTAAATAGAAAATTACACATCAAATTTCAAAGAGCAACCGTCAAGGGCAACCATGCAACATTAACAATAAAATATAGACGCGCTAAAAACGTCACAAATAAAAATCGGCTAAGACATGCTTGTATTAATGTCATTCTTCTTCTTCTAAACAATTGCGTTTGAGCTGGGCCGAAAAGCGCAGCATCACCCAGCATGGCTCAATCGTTCGCCCAGCGCTACGTGAGCAGCATCATTACTTCTACGTAAATACATACATACGCATAAATAAAACCACAATAAGCGACAGTAGCAGATTTTTGCTTCTATTTTCGGCTAACAGCAGCTATTTCGTGAGTAACCCTTCATTCAAAGCCACAACAAACGGCCGCTCCACGTTCCGATGTGAACTTCAAATCTCCGTCGAGATTCAAACAAATTACGATCGGTTCGACTCACCGGTCGCAACGGTCCGTCGCAGCCGATTGTGTCAGTTGGTGTGTGCTACGCTAAGCCGCCCAGCATTGTTAGGGGCGCAGCTTTACACATTTCGGCGGCATCGATTGTGTGCCCAGAGACCGGCATAAAATTTGTGCCATGCCGCTCACTGTACTCTGCTCACTGCTCTACGATAGCTGCGGCGGTACGGTACAGTCACGGCAAAACCATTAGGCTCAACCAATTTTTAATCACTTCTTTTAAATCTTTATGCATTCATTGAGATTTTGTTAGTTGACATTCAACTGGCGACGCATTAACATCTCTCGGTATTGGTTTAGAAAAAGAGGCTGGTGTTTATTTGGGAAGCTGAAATTTCAACGATTTTTTTAATTCAAATTGCTTCGGTTGGTGGAAAAAGTGTTAACTAGATTGCTATTGTGTAGAAACAATTTCTGGAAAAGTGAAGTGCAGAAAAATAAAAATATATAAAACGAAATGATAAAAAGTTATTGAAAAGTAAAAGCGTATTTGTTTTTTATGTTTAAAAGCGATTAAAAAATAAGAATTTATTTCCGAGTTTATTAAAGTGTTTTTATTCTCAAAATGCCTGATAAAGTACTGACCACTCTATTGGCCGAGAGCGTCTTGCTCACAAAAGTCACAAAGATTATAGCAGGATACTCGCCCATTACCATTATACTGGTAGGCGCCATCACTTGTTTTCTGGTAATCTACAATAAAAGGCGCGCTCGCATGGTGCATCTAATTGAGAAAATTCCAGGACCTGCGGCAATGCCATTCATTGGAAACTCGATAGAAATGAATGTGGATCACGATGGTAAATACTAATATAAAAATACTACGCCTTAAAAAATAAAGTCATAATTAGCAGATAAACAAATAAATAAGAAATTTAAATATTAAAATAAAGGAAATCCCTGTTAGAGTGAAATAAACCAACTACTCAAAAATAATTTATTTTATTTTCAACTAATTGAATTAATAAATGAAAAAATATATGCACAAACGATTATTAAACAAATATGTAAACATAGGGTGCCAATATATCAGAACATTTAATAATAATAATCATTAATTAAGCCCGATTTGTAAGAAAAGAATATTTGGGTTCTTAAAAAGTATTCAACTGAGCTGCTAAACGTGAAATTGTATTCAGTTTGTGAATCATCCTTATATTGGCTGTCAGTGGATGGATATTTAAAATATAAACTGTGTAGAACAGAGACTTATTGACATGCTTTGATAATTTTTGATTTATTTTTTTCCAAAAGTAGAATTCAATCTCTTACAAAAACATAAATATTTGCAACCTTTGCGCAATTAAAAAAATCCAAAAAACTTTCATCTAAAGGTTTAATCACAATTTGCAGAAATATAACATTTAGAAAAATGTTTAATCAGAATGTTTAGAAAATTTCGGGTAAGCATTTGAATAATCAATTAAACTTGGTATAATAAAATGCAAATTTTAAGTTGCTCAAAAATTTGCATAAAGTTTAACAACTGGATTTATGTACGTATATGGTTTTTGTCGGGTAATGAACTATATTTTCATTGAAAAGCTATTAAATTTAAATAAAAAACAAATAAATTGCTAAAAACTTGTTAACAAGTCCGAGTATTACAGTTATTTAACGCAGTGTGCGTGTCGGATTTGCAAATTTACCTACACAAATACACATTTAGAAAGGTGTGATTGGGATGGTCGAATTAATTTCCTAATCACTACTCAATGCTAGCCTTTAGTATTACTGTCGACTTTTAAGTAAGAATATTACATTTACAAAAATTTTAACTTAATGATTTTCAAACACATAAACTTTTTAAAACACGTTGTTTTCTACACTTTTCATTTAATGGCAAATTAGCTAGTTGGAAATATTTAACTACTTAATAAAAACTTCGTCTAATTTAAGACTAATGACACATACAACTTATTGCACGCTATTAAATATATATATTTTCCTACACTAAAACTAAACTTAATGTTCAAAGAGAGATAACAGTAGGCAAAATAAACTTTCAATTCGAACTGCCACTATTTTTTTATATGACTCGTTCTTCAAGCCAAGCCATTAAAGCCATGCAAATTTTTTTTGAGTGGTAATATTTTTTCTCGAGAACATCTTTAAATTTTCTTTTAATTTTTTAAGATCCAATATATAAGCGTAAGGTATTTTTAACTTAATATGATGGCTGAAAAGTCAATCGATAGGTATAATAATAGCCTTTAGTTTATGCTTGAAACAGTTTTTCCCCACATCAATAGTGTAAATAGAATACGCAACAGTTGGTCTAATATATTACTTTTTTATAAAAAAAATTTGATTTTGCTATTCAGCAAAAAAATTTGGTTCTGAGCTAAGATAATTAAAATTTCAAGTAGGAAGAATGACAATTCCACAGTATTTTCAAAATATGTTTTTTTTGTTCTGAAAATGCGAAAGATTTATCAGAGAACTGAAGAAACATCAGCTGGTAGCCTTGCGCTAGTGCTGTTGTTTAGTTTTTATGTGTATGGATATTAGGCTGGGTCAATTTGTGGGGAGGCAAAAATATCGCCCATTGCTCTGTGAAAATCATATTCTAGGGATCAAAATAAGAAACTTTGCCGAAGGAACCATACCTCTAAAACGAATTCTGATGTCCCCCAATTTGGGTCGAACTTTTTAGTTTCTTTTCTCATGTAAAGGCCAAAAATGATGATATTTCGAAATGATTGTATGGGGAACTCCCCAGGGGAGTTCCAGGGGGTGTACCACTGGCATGGGTGCATCGGCCGTCCAAAGTTAGTGGGGGTCGGTCATACATTTGGACTCGATTGGAGCACTCTAAATGGGTCAAAGTGGGATTTTTCGTTCGAACCGAAATGGGGGACATCAGAATTCGTTTTAGAGGTATGGTTCCTTCGGCAAAGTTTCTTATTTTGATCCCTAGAATACGATTTTCACAGAGCAATGAGCAATGAGCGATTTTTAAATCGACCCGCCCTAATATACAGTCTGTCTAACAGAAGCGTACTAAGAATAAAACTTTTTTTTAATTTTTTATATTTTTTACCGATTTCGATAATACTTAGCTACATTTAGTATTTTTAGGCTGTATTTTTTGCTTTTTATGGATATAGTATTATTTTGGTTTATTTATTTACGGAATACAATTTCATTCAAGTGGCTACCTCGAGTGGCTTCGCAAGAGCGCATCCTGTTAACCCTGTTTTCCATGGCCTCGGTGACGGTTTCTGGCTCTATCTCAGAAATGCCTTAATGCCCTTTACGATATTCGCCTTAAAGACCTAAATCGGTAATGGAGTGTTCGCATAACATTGAATTGTTCGCAAATAGAAGTTTAACAGTGTCAAATATCAGCTTCCAGGTAGCCCAGTAACCCGCCGAGATGACTGATCACACGATCACCGAATTTAGGGGGCGAAAGATTGTTTATGTAATTACCATACCTTCAATTATCGGCCATAAAAAAATAGTTCACCGTGCCTCTGTAGCGCTCACTGTGGAGTGAAATGCCATTTCCAGAAAAATTAGCAAATGACGCCACCGCTGCAAAATCAGCACCAAATTGTCTCTCCTAAAAAAATAAGGAAAAATAAAATAAATTCTAGTGAATAAGTACAACTTTTCTAATTTTTACTTAGTGATTTTCATGTTTGGAGATCCAAATACATAATAGATAAACTGCACTAAATTAGGTTATTTTGTTCCTTATTGTGTTTATTACCCGAAGAAACATTTTTCCTTGTTTTAAAATATTCTTGGAAAAGAGTTATGTACATTTGTCTTTTTGCATTTTGCGCAAAGACTAAAGTCATGGGAAAAACAGATGTGATTAGAAACCGCTTAAGTCGAAAAGAGTTTTGCAGTTGAATTAACATAATTTATTAAAGGTACTTCTACATTTTATTTTGAAATAAAAAACAACGAAATTTTCTCGTTTTGAAGAAGAGATTTTGATTTTATGAAAAGTTAAAAAAATAGGACTATGAATAAGTTCGTGCGGGTTTTTTTCGAAATTTGAAACTTTATTGACGTAAAATGGTTACAAATTTAATATTCAAAGTATTGTCCATCGCTTACTACTACTTTTTCCCATCTTTCTGGCAATTCACGGATTCCCTTTGTGAAAAATTCGGTCGGTTTTGCCGCAATCCACGAATCGATCCATTTTTTGACTTCATCGTAATTACGGAAGTGCTGGTCAGCCAGGCCATGTTGCATCGATCGGAAGAGATAGTAATCGGATGGCGCAAGGTCTGGACTATACGGCGGGTGGGGTAGGACATCCCATTTGAGCGTTTCTAAGTATGTTTTGACCACTTGTGCAACATGTGGCCGAGCATTGTCATGTTGCAAAATAACTTTGTCGTGTCTATCGGCGTATTGCGGCCGTTTTTCTCGCAGTGCTCGGCTCAAACGCATCAATTGTCGTCGGTAGACATCCCCCGTAATCGTTGCATTCGGTTTCAGTAGCTCATAATACACAACACCCAGCTGGTCCCACCAGATACACAGCATAACCTTCAGGCCATGAATATTCTGCGCCGATGTCGATGTTGAAGCATGGCCAGGGTATCCATACGTTGCCCGACGTTTTGGATTGTCGTAATGGACCCACTTTTCATCGCCAGTCACAATTCGATGCAAAAAACCCTTTCTTTTGTGCCGTTGAAGCAGTTGTTCGCATGCCATAAAACGGCGTTCAACGTCTCTTGGCTTCAATTCATACGGCACCCAATGGCCTACCTTTCGGATCATTCCCATGGCTTTTAAACGTTTGGAAATGGTTGATTGATCAACTCCCAAAGTTTTTGCAACCTCTTCTTGCGTTTGAGCCGGATCTTGATCGAGCAATTCCTCCAATTCGGTATCCATGAACTTTGGCGGCGCACCCTCGCGTTCTTCGTCTTCCAAGCCAAAATCACCACTTTTAAAGCGTGCAAACCACTTCTGGCACGTTCGCTCAGCTAGAGCATGCTCACCATAAACTTCCACCAAGATACGATGACTTTCGGCTGCTTTTTTCTTCATATTAAAATAATGAAGAAGAATTCCCCGCAAAAACACATTATTTGGCACGAAATTCGACATTTTCAAGTGTGGTAAAAATATTGTTGTTTACGCTTCAAATAAAAAACTTATACTGACGTTTGTGCCTTACGACAGTAGCTCTCCAATGAATGTTTGGAAATGTGGATCGATGGAATAATAATCAAGTTACGCGATCTGTTGTAAAACCGCACGAATTTATTCATAGTCCTATTAATAAAATTAAAATTACGAGGAATGTTGCCAATTTCAAAAAGCCAATAACAATTGAGGTGAATTTATTAAATGGAATTAAATTATTTGATCCTCTAAATATTATAGGGGCACATATATAGAATATATAATAATTGAAATTTGAAAGATGGATTTAGAGTATAATTCTACTTTAGATTCTGCGAAGATGGTGCGTTTTGAATGCAGGTATAAACACTGCTTATCCTGCTAGGTCTCGAACTCAATGCATTTTGATGCATTTTAGTAGCGTCATATTTTATTGATATGCCAGTACAGTTTTGTTTGTGTCTGACGAGACCTTTTTCACCCAATTGTGTTGTCTTCCAATGTGATGACCATGTTTTTTTCTCTTTAATGTTTTCTCTTTCAATTATTGATTATAAATATAACACAAAAATAAAATTGCGCTTACTTTAACGTAAATAAGTGTGTGTGCTCTTAAAGCGTGTTAAATGTTTCGACCGGTGATCGAAAGCACAACTAAGTATTTTACGTTCAATACACCGACTGTAAAATAAAGTGCTAATTAAAAGTTCATTTGAACAAAAACATGTGTTTACTACTCAGTCAATGCACCGCTGAAGTATGTGAATCACACGTATGTAAGTTTGTATATACGAGAGTATACAAGTAACGATTGTGGGGATAATATCGGAGTGATCTTTGTTTTGTTTACTTGTGACTGATAAATATATATACATAAATTCCACGTGCTCGTTAAACTCCAGATTTTATAATAGTAATACTGAACAATCAGTTTTTTATTCCTTGATTAATATAAGTTAAAAAAAAACATTAAATTTTCAAAGGACTAAATTTTCAATATTTACATAAAAATGTTAAAAAAGCTGTTAAAAAATTGTTCGCTAAGACAAATCTTGATTTTTATATCTACTGCGGATACTTTAAGAGGCATTTTAAATTTTTTTGTTTTTTTGAAAGAATAAAGCTGGAAATATCATCTATCGCTAGCCATCCACGTTAATATCATAGGCTGATTAGAAGTATATTAAACAATTTTTTTGAAATTTAAAACCTGTAGCGGTCATTTTTTCTAGTATAATTTATTATTAATTTAACTGTAATATTTTCTACTTGATTCAAAAGACTAAAAAATAAGGAACAAATTATTGTATATTCGTTTCATTCGTACTGTGAACAATATATTCCTCTCGTCATTTACTGAAATATCTTGTCGTTTTATTTTGTTGGCCATTGTGTTTAACACAACTTAGGCGCAAGTTGACTGCATTGAGTTTAGTTAAATCGGAGGTATAACCACCATAGGGAGCAACCACCTTCCTACAAGTCCTTTTAAAAATCAAATTCATGAGAAAATGGAAAGCTGAGCATGCAGCATTACTATATAAAAGCAATAGCTAAACACTAATATGAAATATTTATTGAATAGATTTTACTGTCGCACGGTGTTTCACATAAATTATACAAAATTAATATTTTTAAGTTAAATTTTAAGTAAAAAGTGAATTACCATCGCAAAGTGTCAAACACTGCATTTTCTAAGTGACTTCAAACTCCAGGCTTCTTCATTAACTTACTCTTCAACTGTTATCTTATGTATGCCTAATATGATAGCAGTAAGAAAGCACAGCTTTTAATTTTAAAATTTGTATAGAAAAATATTGTAGCATATTGTGGTACACATACAACCTGAACCAACAAACTTTTTGTATAACAGAGATTCTCCTCAGACCCCAAAAACCATCACGAAGGTCTTCAGGTAATGTAAGTCTGATTTCTCTCAAGTAATTAATTTAAAATTTTATCTTAATGTGAATGCTAATAATAAAGTTCAACTCGAGCGCCTAGACCTTCATCAATATCAAAATTAAAAAAAATTAAATATGAAACCAAAAAAAATTTAATTTGGTCTCTAAAATTTTTTTTATTAAACATTAAATTTATTTCCCAAAAGTTTTTTTTTAATTAATTTTATCTTAAAAAACTAAGAAAAAAAATAAAAATCTTAAACAGAACCTAAGATATTTCACTTTAAAAAATTGTACACCCAAATTACAATTTACAAAAATATTATGAAATTACAACAAAAAAATTCAATTTATTTCGTCTTATGCTCAACCCTACAAATTAACCAATTTGTAGTCGGAAGAATTGCCAAAATGCTTAGATAACTCACATAGAATCGGTCTGATGTTTACTTGAAGTATAATTTTGTAGGCTTCTCTCTCTCAATGCATGCAAAGAATTTATATTAGCGGTAGATATTTTCGTAATAGGGTTTACCCGATTAAAATCGTTAACCAGTTTTACAAAAGAAATTTTTGTTGTCTTTCAACTTTGAGTAAATATATTTTCCAGTTAGTTAGAAAAAAAGTTGCAATGTTGTGTTAGCAAAAAATAAACAACGAAGCAAGTAAAAACATTTTGCGGCTAGAGCATAAAACTCTCGAAAAGGGCTAACAATTTCAAGCTGGGGCAAAAGTATGCAGGTGCCAAATGCCAGGGAATACCAGCTGTACGAGGTGTGTTCAAAAAGTATCGGGAATTCTGAATTTTCGCAGGTTACGTATATTCGAATTTCGATTTTTTTGTGGCGATATGTTGGTACTCATGTCTCTCACTCCCTCTTAATTGTTGACAGCTGCTTTGCTTGCACGTGTTTCGGCTCGTCTTCGATTTTTACCTATTCATAAAGATGGATCAAAGAACCTGCATTAAATTTTGTGTGAAAAACGAAAATAAATAATAAATGCGCGGATGCATTCCGAATGTTGACTGTGTCATACGGAGAAGCTACTTTGGACGTTTATCGGTGGTACAAAATGATTTCAGAAGGCCGAGAAGATGTGAACGACGAAAAGCGTACCGGACGCCCGAGCACTTCAACAACAGACGAAAAAATTGATGAAGTGACGAAAATGGTATTGACCAATTGTCGAATCCCCGTTAGAGAAGTTGCTGAGGTCCTAGACATATCGATTGGCTCGTGTCATTCGATTTTTTTCAATGATTTGGGCATGAGACGGGTCGCCGCAAAATTCGTACCAAAACTGCTTAATTTCGACCAAAAGCAGCATCGCATGAACATTACTAATGAGATTTTGGACTCTGTCCGTGAGGACTCTAATTTGCTCCAGAGAGTCATAACTGGTGACAAATCGTGGGTTTATGGTTATAACGCGGAAACCAAAGTTCAATCATCTCAATGGAAGCTGCCGCACGAACCAATACCGAAAACGCGCTAAGTTCGGTCGAATGTAAAAGTTTTGCTTACTGTTTTCTTCGATTGCAGGGGCATGAGTTCTTGCCACAGGGTAAAACGGTCAATAAGGAATATTACCTGCATATCACCGCAATTTGTGCGAAGCAATCCGACAGAAACGCCCAGATTTGTGGAAGTACAAAAATTGCTCTTGCATCACGATAACGCCCCTGCTCACACATTGTGCGCGACTTTTTGGCCAAAAACAACACACTAATGATGTATTCCCCAGATCTGGTCCCCTGTGACTTTTTCTTGTTCCCGAAATTGAAGAGGCCCATGAAAAGTCGATGCTACGCTACGATTGACGAGATAAAGACGACATCGAAGCAGGAGCTGAACAAGATAAAAAAAAATGATTTTTTGAAGTGCTTCGAAGATTGGAGAAAACGTTGGCACAAGTGCATAATATCTTATGGGGATTACTTTGAAGGGGGCAAAATAGATATTAATGAATAAATAAATAATTTTTGAAAAAAACACAAAATTCGCAATACTTTTTGAACACACCTCGTATAGTCTGAAATATTATCTTTGCTTCTCCAATTGCTTCTGCAAATAAATCAGTGAAAACCAAAGCATTCGTTCGCATTCGAATTTTTTTTCTTTCGCCGGATAAAGTGTGACGAAAATTCTTACATTTAAAAATCAAGAATCTTGCAAACATTTTTGTACTGACCTATTCGACGCTATTAGTAATTACCCAAGTTTATTGAAAAAGCTAATAATACGTAAAGAGTCGTGAGTTTTTACTTATGATTCTTAAACGAATCATCAGTCCATGCTGATTATTTGTTCATGCTGATTGTTTGTCCATGGTGATTCTTTTTTCGATATTGAAGGTTAAACTATTGGTCAATATTACTTCACGCACTAACTGACCTCTGTGAAAAAATAGAAAAATATTTCCTGAATGCGGCTCATTTCTTTGCAAAATGTATCTTGCTCCAGTACTTGTATTTTGATTGATGCACCAATTTTACTACTCACACTGGAATCAACATCTACTGAAGGGCAACGAAAAAATGTATATATTATACATATATTTGGCATTTACACCGTTTATCGGTTGTTTGGCGAAGCTCCTTTCCTCTTCCTATTTGAGGAGTGCGTCTCGATTTCAAGATTGGGCCGAGACAGTCTAAAACCTGGATCTCTGGTAGCCTTAAACTATTGTACATATGCACATATCTATCAACATATTAAGTATATATGTACATATATCTGTACGTTATATCACGTACATTAAAAAAGAAACAAAATTTACTCCAATTATCATAGATGGGCACACTGCATTGTATGTATATTTACTGCCTTACAAATAGCAGTAATCAGAAATATTTTTTTCTCTAATCAGTAAAAAAATATTTTACTGCAATTTTTTTCCAGTAATGAGTAAAAGTTTACTGGTAATGCAAAGTGAATTGCAGTATGAGTAAAAAATTATATTTACTGCATTTTTACTGCTACTGCAAAGTTCCCATCTGCGCCAATTATACATAAAAAAAAGTATTATTCCGTTAGAAAAACCACCAACACGCCCCAACCCAATACTTTCATGAATGCCATGGCTAATAAGTAGAGGAAAAAACGAAAAAAATAAAAAAAAAATGAATTAACTTGTTTCATGGTTTTGTTGGCATTAGACTGACAAAAAATGCGACAAAGACCTTAATCTTGACATTTAAAAATTTTAGCTTACTTTGCATCTTCCGCACCATCTAAATTAAAACGACAAACGACAAATTTGCATTTCTACTAATCAATGACCTGGTATACGTATTGATTGACCCGCCGTACGTTGATCTCTAAAAATACAGTTCCAATTTTTGGTGCAAGTATGCCCATTTGAAAGTTATGTAGACGAGATAACTGTAAACCCAGTGATACAAAGTATAACAAAAGTAAAAAACAGCAACACTCCTTATTGGTACGTAATGAATTCAAACACTAAAATGGCTTAGAAATTGATTTCAAAATGTAAACAGTGATGAGTAATAAAATAAATCAAAGAATGCGTTATCAAGGCATTGGATGAAGGCGCTGTGCGTTAACGCAGATCCACAGGTTTTAACATTGATGCGTTAGCGTACCGTACGCATAAATTATATATTTATATATACAGACTCAAGCATACACATACATACTCCTAAAAATACGTCGTCGCTTTTAGAGCAGCAATGTATTTGATCTGCCACAGATTCATTATTAAATACTTTTATTGTGCGAGCTTGCAAACAACACAAAAAGGCAGCAAAAAATATACAACGTCTTAAACCTATCGAAAATTATCTGCATTAACAAATTTTGAAGGTCGCAATTTGAGGAAGACAAGTTGTCTTTTCGTTTAGATAAGAACGCTGGCTGCTGGCTCAAAGACACAAATAAAATACAATTTAATAAGTTCCGGGTTAATCAAATGTTAAGCGGCCGCAACATTTATTTATCAACGACATGCGAATATTCAAACAAACATTTGTAATTAAAAGTGTGTGTATGTGTAGCTGAGTAGTTAACTGTGGATTGAAGCACCATTCTTAAGAACAGCTTACCATTGCATAATAAGAATTTAAGAACGACTTCAATTTAAATCTAATTTTTCAAACAGAGGCCCATACAAAAGTGGATACTTATGTAAATTTGAAAATCTTTGAATTTTTTCTTCCGCATTTCGTTGTTAATCATAATTTTCCAAGTCATTAGTAAATGCTACAAATCAAGAATTCGAGGGCTTAAGATCGGTTGAAACGGAGCTTTGTATACCCAGCGCATGTTTCAGAATAATATTTTATTTTTACTTTTTATTTTGCAAGTGGAAAACTTTAATTGAACTAAAGTAATACTTACAAGTATACTAAATATTTGATATAAGAAATGCATGAAATTTAACTCTGCAATGAGGACAATTCTTGGAACAACATTAAGACGCATACCACAAATAGGAGAAGAAGCTCGGCCAAACACCCAAACAAGGATGTAAACGCCAATTGTATATACATATATATATATACATATATATATACATATATATATGGCCTATAAAAAAAATGTTCGGAGGAGTTGACAACACTAGTTTAAAGCAAAAAAGACACAAGAGGCAGACCACCAATTTCCTACGTAAGGACGATCATAATTCAAATTTATTACCCTCAGCAATTTATTACTAGGAAAATCAATTAATGATATCCAAAAATCGTTTTTGAATTGGCCACTTGTTAAACTTTACTTATTGTCGAATGTATCATCAATCCAAAAATGATTATTTCATTCTCATG
Source organism: Anastrepha obliqua (assembly GCF_027943255.1). Classification (NCBI taxonomy): domain Eukaryota; kingdom Metazoa; phylum Arthropoda; class Insecta; order Diptera; family Tephritidae; genus Anastrepha; species Anastrepha obliqua. The sequence continues at coordinate 81,675,086 of NC_072892.1, forward strand.
CGAATAAAATTTATATTTACTTAAGGATTTATACATTTATATCTTAAGTCTTTTCTAAATATACTACTTTTAAGAAATGATCGTTTTCTCATTCATATATTTTTTACAATATAAACCGAAAATTTACATCATCATCATTTCCTTTATCTTCCATTGGAGTATTTCCACCTAGTCCTGGTATTGGCTAGTAATTTTAGTGCATCCCGCATTTTTCCGCATTCATCGACTTCTTTTTGTAGCGATCTTCTCCATGTAATCTACGGTCGGCCACTCTTGCGGCTTTCTTGGAAATTCCAATCAAGAGCTTGTCCACAGACTTACGTTGCATCTTTTCGCAATGGGTGGCCTATCCACTTCCACTTTCGTAATTTTATATGGTTTTCCATTGGCTGCAGGTGCACTTTTTATATAACTCATCGTTGCTGATGAGGTTTGGCCAACAATGCTTGAGAATACATATATATATATAATTGGCACGTACACTTCTGTTAGGTGTTTGGCCGAGCTCCTCCTCCTATTTGTGGTGTGCGTCTTGATGTTGTTCCACAAATGGAGAGACCTACAGTTTCAAGCCGACTCCGAACGGCAGATATTTTTATGAGGAGCTTTTTCATGGCAGAAATACACTCAGATTTGCCATTGCCTGCCGAGGGGCGACCGCTATTAGAAAAAACATTTTCTTCATTTTGGTATTTCACCGAGATTCAAACCTACGTTCTCGGTGAATTCCGAATGGTAGTCACGCACCAAACCATTCGGCTGCCCACCTTGAGAATACGCCGGAGAAATCTGTTTATGGTAGAACACTTTGAATTTTCCCGTATTGATGGTTAGTTATAAGCCGGGTTTCGAATCCTGTTTTCTTATCATATACGGAATTGTGTAGGATGTGAATAATAATCAATAACCCTAAGAAAGAGGGTGGGCGAAAGTAATCATCCTTGTCGAACACCTGCGCTGTGAACCAGTTGTCAGAAAATTACCATATTTTTGGTAATATAAATAAAAAACTATAAATATATTAAAATAACCTATTTTTTGAACTTTGTAAATATCTTGAAAACGTTTGATTTCACTGATCTGGTTTTTGCCTACAATTTTATAGGAATTGGATGGCCTGGTTTTTGGGTAAAAAAATCATCAATAATTTGTAAGCCTGTGTAATTAATCAATTTACTATATGGAATATAATAAGGTGCTGGCATTCCACGTCACATAAGGTGTATATCAGATTAAACTTAATTTGTGAAAATTTGTGATCGGTTCCGGGATCAGATATTAATTATTTTGCAATAACTTACTTCGAAATAAATTGCATGGATATTGTTTGAGAAACTCTACTACCGTATAATAAATATAAATAAAATGTATTTATGTATTTTTCAAAATATAAATTATTAATAAAGTATTTAATTATATGTATTATTTGCTTATAAGGCAATAGTTAAATTTATAAATATTAAAAAGCTGAAAAAGTGAACAAACTTTTTTGTGGTTAGAAGAAGTTCATATGCTTTTTAATCTCGAGTAATTTAGGCGGAATAAGTGGAAAGGAGTAGGCTTTAATGCATATTAATTCGTGTTAGGATAAAGAGGCAAGTAAGTCAGTTGAACTTTTTTTACATCAAAAAGAAAACAAAAACGCTCAAACATATATTTATACATACTTATTATATATAACATATTTGCTAAACAGTTAAAGTAAGAATTTAACTTAAGAAATTACATTACTGGACATTTTCGGGACTTAAGTTATATTGTTCACGAAAACCCATCACAACTAGCCTGTTACAAGTCATCAATAGATGAATACAGTTATATGTATGCAATACCTCAATGTGGTGCGGCAGGGGTATAAAAAAATTACTGCAACCCTAAAGCGGAAGTATCTACTTCTGAGGTATTCATAATGAAGCCAACTCTTTGTTCGCGATAGTGTAACAGTTTCGGTTTACCGATTACTCTTTATATGAAAAATAAAAAACAGGTTCTTAGGTTTTGGAGTAGTTGTTAAATCTATGGAAGTTTTTGGTATCGTTGTTTCCCTTTCACTTTAATTTTCTTCATTTTGTTTAAGTTGTATTCGTGCATCGTTTGTCTAATCAAATGTTCGACTAGTTATGCATCCATTGAATCGCCAGAACCTTTGTATGCGTAATAAGGAATTTATTGGTTACTAGATTTCGAAGGCTTGATTAGATACACTTACGTAGCAGCGTTTCGGGTTTATAATCCAAATTAGACCAAATTTCAAATTAAAATTGTTATTGTAGCTCTATGCTGTATTTACCGAATCTAATTTAGATAATTAGCTCATTATATTGCATGTTATTATTAAACTTACAAGTTAAAGCTTTATGTGGTGTAATGCTATTGTGACGAAGTTTCTTAATTAATCCTAGTAGCAGCCCTAATTTCAACCCATAGCTTTTAGTGAAAGTAAAAGTTGTTCATAGGTCTGCATTGTCTAAGATTTTATATTATTTTACATGGTTTTTCTCACTTGGTATGATGAGTACGTCGATTGTGCGTCATAGTTTTGGGTAGTGGTCTGGTAATTTTGTTACACTCTTCACTAATAAGGTACACAAGGGTTTCCCAACCAGTAATATACAAGATGAAAGAATGGTTCTATTCATCAAATTTCTTCAAACTCTCATTGCCATTGTACATACAGAGCTCATAAGATATTATAAAAATAACAAATAACTGCGAAGAAACTGAAGTCAAGGCAAAGAACGAATTTCGCCCAATACTCCCTTTGAATTTTTTATCTAAAGTGGTTGAGCGTATTCCGCATAAGCAGATGAGTTCGTATGTGCATGATATTAAACTCCTAACTGATAGGCAGACTGGTTTAAGGTCAAAGAGAGGCTGCACTACTTTTAAACGTTACTAAGTGCTTAGGTCAAAAATTGAGGAAAATTACATTGGTTTTTGTTATTGTTGGAGAGAGAAAGTCTAGTTCGATGTCTGTATTTAGAAGAGTACCTCAAGGTTCTAGTCATGCTGACAGAGTGCAATTACGTATAATATTAATTGCACATTTCTTCGTACGCATGATTACTTAAATGGACAAAATTGTGATTTAACTACAGGGTAGGCCATTTAAAGCGGGCCCATTTGTTTCTGAAAAAAAACATTGAAAAAAACATTTTTTTTTGTGTTGATATGAAAAATCATTTATTTTGATTCAAGGAGATTTGTTCCAGCTAGTTTTTGAAAATGATATCCTTCAAATGTTTGCCTCTGGCCTTGATGGCCAAATGTGTCCTTTTTTCGGCGTTTTCCATCGTTTTGGCCAATATTTCGGCCGGTATGGCGGCGATTTCGCGTCGGATATTGTTTTTAAGTTGAGTTAGAGTCCTTGGCTTGTTGATGTATACCTTGGATTTCAGATAACCCCACAAATAAAAGTCCGGTGGCGTCAAATCTGGTGATCTCGGTGGCCACGGAAAATCACCATTTTTCGAAATCAACCTTCCAGGGAATAATCAAGCCGTTTCGGGTAATCAGCCGGGTTTAATTTTTGTGCCATTTGAATTTTGTACGGAAACATTTTCAAATCGATGCGAATTATGCGCCTGAGTGTTGTCCTGGCGATGCCTAATTCCTGAGAACGACGATAACTCGATGTTCGCGGAGCCTCCTCAACACTGGCTCGTACAGCCTCGATATTTTCAGCAGAACGTCGTGTACGTTGTCTGGATGCGTGGCTGGTATTGCTGAGACTACCGTGGTTAATAAATTTTGCGTATAAACGCTGTAAAGTGCTTTTGGATGGCGCACTTTTAACTTTATTTTTTTTTTTAAACGCACGTTGAGTTTTCACAATTGAGAAGTTATTTTGGATGTAAAGCTGAATTATTTCAGCGCGTTCTTTTGGAGTGTACTGCTCCATGGTAAAAATTGTCTTGGACTGACGCTTCCAACGCGCTATGTCATTAGTCGATCTGACGTTCCTGTCAAAAGTTATAGGGTTGCCAGATGGGCCCGCTTTAAATGGCCTACCCTGTATAAATGGCTTATGCTTTAAAAATGAAAAATCTAAATGTATCTTAGCTTGTAGAAAAGTGTTCAATATGAGTAGTTTATGTTGGAAATGGTTATTATGATGAAATATGGTAATTAGACCGGAACTGTTTAGACTTAAGCCTACTACTGAAACGATGCATTTGCTCAGAAGGCCTAATGAAAACTGGGTTTTGACAGCTAGACCACTAGGATCTAGGTTTCCGTTAGCAGTTGTTCTGCTCACGACACAGGTACACCCATGATCAATATAATAGAAACGCGTTATTTTGGCCATATTTCTTTTGTTTTTAGTTTTCATGCGTTTTTTTACTACTTTATATAACAACAATACAAGATTTATAAAAGCTCGACAAATTTGAACAAAATCTTAAACTTTTTAATCAAATATGGCGCAGGAACCAAAGTTAGTCCCACAATTTTGCTTCTTGCTTTCATTCCATATTGGACTGGTTTAGTCGGGGTGTCCCACGTGAACTTTGTGCGCTCATCCACGCTCAAGGACGCATATGGAACATACAGCCAGCGAAAATTGTAGCACATCAATATTTTGACCAATGTTTTTTTTTTTCTTTGAATATGTGTGTATGATTTTTTCTATGAAAATTTAAATCATTACAAAAACTATATAAATCCAAGTTTCAAACTTTATACAAAAATTAGAACAATTAAGCAAAGTTTTCATCCCAATTCCACGATTTTTTAATAGAATTTCCAGAAAAATTGTTGCTAAGTAGTTTTATAGTTTATTTAATGTTAGTACAATAAAGTGCAAATTTGGAGATCCGATTAAATTTTGTTTCTTAACAGTGTTGCGGATTTTTTTTATACAAGTCCCACAGTCTTTTTTGTTTTAAAAATTAACAGCCGTCGTAAATGAAATTTTATTAAAATGAGCGCTGGTATAAAAAGTTCAGTAAGGACCGAATTTAGCTTTGCTTTGTTGTTTTTGTTTACACATAATCAATTAGGATTCTATTAAAACAAATCTACCAATAATCTTTCTGTTCAGTTAGTGGAACTGTCATTAGTAATTAGTACAACTGTAAAAGTAACTACGCGTGCCAGGCTTTTTTTTTGCGTTTTATTTTACGTTCAATAATAATGAAAAAATTTTAATTTAAATATTTTAATCGTCAACACTTACTTATTAGTCACCAATGTTCGTAGGTCGGGGTTTATCTCCATTTATGTGAGCCCATATGTTTAAGTGGCGCTTGTTCACGTCTGTAACCATATTTGGCATTTTACTGCATCATTAACTCAGAAAACGTGATGAAGCGCACACTTCAGACCAAAAATGAACGAAGAAACAATCAAAACAAAATCGGAGACTTTTGAATGCACGTATTTTAAATTAGTATTTTTCCCACGTCACATGTGATTTAATGCCATAAAAGAATAACGGTAACAAAATTATGCACGCTTACGTCCACTTATGAACGGTTGGGATTGTAGGGACGGAGATAAGGGTTTTACTTTGTTTTGTTCAATAGCTTATAAATAATTTACGTTTATGGGAATCGAACCATTTAAGGTTTTCATTTTATCAGATAATCGTAGAAAAATCTAATTACTGAAATTTTTAAAAGGTCTAAAAGTATTAAAGGCAAATAAAAACTTCATTTACATAGCCAAATCTCCTTTTAATTATCCTCAACAAAGAGATTTTAAAATTTGTAGGCAATTGCTACTTTACTTTAATTACTCACACTCCAGAGTGGAACGAGGTACAGTGGGCAGCCAAGTTGGACAGCCTATTCAGATGCTATCTTAAACAGCCAAGACTTATCTATAAATATATAGTATCAATATTTACCGATCCTACTTATTTGAGATGATACAATTTTCAGATAGAAGAAAGAAGGAAAGTCCATCCTCCACTTTTTACTCATTAACCATAGATTTTGGTTACTCCCTGACTGTCCTGACCCTGTCTACTTATATACTCTGGATGGTAAAATACCAGCCGCAGGGGCCTACTATCTAGTTGTATTTTTGGTTTCGAATGTCTTATTTTCGCCGATATGCTCATAATGAACGAGTTAGTTGAAAGTAGTATTTGTTTATTGTCTCCAGTTCTGCTTAATTATAGCTGCTTACGATTTAGCAACATCTAGCGAGTAGTGAAAGGAAAACCAATTTCTTGAGTCCAACGTTGCATATGATTTGGCAGAACTGCATTAATTTCATTCTGATAGACTATTATGTATGTATGTCGTTTCATTGCTTTTTAAAGCTTTGCGTCTAAAATATTTAAAATAAAAAAGGATTTCCTATATTATTTCCGGGTGTTTTTAAGAGCGTAAGAAATTAAAACACAAAACAGAAATATTATTGGAATGCATTTTTTTTATTTTAATCTTGTAGATAATTTCATGATATGTATTTTTCGGATATGAAATACGGGATATATCCGCCGCGGCTACGAGTTACTTGGTCCATTCGATCAGACGAACGACGAACCATCATTTCGGGAGGCCTTTGGTCTAATTAGGGGTCTTTGGCAATACACTTTTTTAAGTTCCACTAGAATAATTAAAATACTTCGTTAACAAAAGTTTAATGACTTTCGGCGGGTTAATTTACTGGCATTAGCGATAGAGCACCCACTGAGATTAGGTGGCTAAGTACTAGAATAGAGTACTTGAGGGCAATGATCTTTGAAATAAAAAAATTGCCATTGAGACGAATACACCGGTATATCATGCTTTAAGATCCGATTGTGCATGCCGAAGATAAATCAGAAATGTAAAAAGGCGAACCCTACGGTCGGCCAAAAAAGAAATTTTTTTTTCGAAATTGTCTTCCAGAAATATTTTAGACTTAGGCGCGAACTTTTTTTCTTTTAAAGGTGGTGCAGTCTAATATACAGTTCATATATAATATTTTATTTAAATACTGACCATTGGTATAAAACTAGTAAAGTTTATCATATTTTGCTTTCCGTGATAGAATAACAATTATTAATAAAGAACAAAAAACGTTAAGAAGTAAATTTGTAAACTTTATCAAGTTATTATTACATTATAATTTCGATGCTTTGCCTACAAGAATTCAGAATGAAAAACGTAATTTCTACCCATAGCTGGTATTTCCTGCACAGCATTCTCGTACTAAATTTTTAGAAACTCCTCCATTTATACTTTTTCAGTTTCAAATAAATATTATTTACATATAAGCAACGATTAATAATCGATCGAAAAGATACCAGTCGCGAATTGTAGACGAAGAACCTGTTTGTAACAATTTAATTGAGCATTTGACTTTGCTCTTAAAAAGAAATAAAAATTCTGACGTTAACTGATCTTCACTAAAATCAATTTCAAGGCCATAATATAAAAAATTTATGCACATGTACGAGTGTACCTACGTGTACGCATGTATAAGTGATGAGTATTTAAAACTGGAAAACAAAATATTGGTTAAGAATTCGAAATTTCATAGCACCAAATCATTAACAGAACTATTCGAATTTTAGCGAATAAAAAATTTTGCAATGGCAAAATTCTAATTTAAAATATTATTTGTATATTGGAAACTTGCCTTTGGCATTTAGTTGTATATTAACGTATTCATGAAGGTGTGTAAAAATCTATGAAAATTAATACAGCATTCAATATTTTGTGCGCGTGTGAGTTTGTGCCCATTTTCTATGCAACGCGTATTTTTCAGCACAAAACTTGACTTCTGCAAAACTTGTTACTTATTTATGTTTTTCCACCTGCAGCGCACTGTGCACTTGAACGCCAAATGCTTTGTCTTGTTATGTGGCATTTGTTGGCAATGACACGGCAACATTTTTTTGGGAGAATCTGGTGGCGGCTGCTGTCGCTGATTTCAAGGTTGGCTAGAATGGTTGAAGCGCTAAGCTAAAATACGAAAGTTCATCGTAAGCTACCATTGGGAAAATATTTTTATTGTTTTTTTTTGCGCACACATACATTCGTGCACATAATAAATATTCAAATTGGTAGCTACCATAAATTTTAAGGATTTTTTTGTTCGACTTTTAATTTTTTCACTTAGGTGTTTTGAAAATTAAGTGTGCCTGGCAGTGGAGTTTTGAATAGAGTTTGAAGCATTTGCAGCTGCTATGCATCTGTCATCACGCTTTATATGTATGTATGTATGTATGTACATATGTATGTGCTATTCAAATCAATTTTATTGTTTTCTGTATTTTTGCTAATATGTACATATTAGTTTCGTTCTGTTGTTTTGTCAAAAAGCCTCAATGCTAATGCGTAAGAATTAAATAAAAAAAAACGTGAAATGTTTAAGTGTCTTTTAAGCGGCGAATGGCGACAGAATAAAGAAAATCAAATTATATCATTATTTTTAAATCAGCTTTGACATTGAGCTTCGCTTAGATACGAACATTTACTCGAAATCTATTCAAATTAACTACGATAGTGAGTATTTTTGCAGAATGGTTGGATATGGTTTGTATCTATAAAATGTATGTGTGTATTATAGCGTTGAGGTGGTTAATTATGTTGGTCTTTTAAGCGGCGAATGGCGACAGAATAAAGAAAATCTAAATATGCAGAATAAGAATAGAAATATAATAGATGAAAATAAAATTGTTAGTTTCGTTTTTGTTTTTCTGTGTTAAAGTTTTGGGATTTTTATAATTTTTTTGCGACTCGTTGTTATATTTACTGGCTGCTCAAGCGAAGTTGTTTTAGTTTGTTTTGTTACCAAGTCCTCAAGAGAGTCAATTAATATTTATTTTTAAGTATTTTTGTATAGTATTTTGCGTAATAATGAAATGGGAATTACCATATCAAATAATAAATTAAGATTAGAGACGTCAAGAAATGCCAACTTAGCTATGCCCGATGGCACAATATCTCCCTAGGCACTTAAATCCCTTAGATGTATATTTTGTTGATCGATTATGATTGCGTGACATAATATTTTACTGCAAGTTGAAGACTCAAGAACTCGTTAGAGGCTTTTAACTGCAAAAAACTCGTTAAACTAAAGTCGAAATTAAGTTTAAAGGATTGTTAACCCACTTTGATTCAAATTAGTTTTTTTTTTATGTAAACAGCACTGAGTAAATCGCTCTACACAGATGCATATAGCAGATGAAGTTAATGGAACTTATTAAAAAAGAATTGACCAAAATTTTCGATGTCATTGAATAACCGAGTGCGCGCTTAATTTCAAAAGGTGTGGCTTTAGCATTTTCAAATTATATTGTATTATATTTAGACACATGGAACATGGGTCGCACTAAGAGTCTACTTAAAGTAGGAGCGATCTAAAAATCACAGTAGCTGTCCTACCTGGGTACTTACTAATAGAAAGACTTGCCAGTACATTAGGGGCACTATCCAATGACTATTGCAGAAGCTGTTAGAATATAGAAGAGACAGTCGAACACAATCTATTCGGGTGTATGGCTCTGTGTGGAATACATTAGATTACTAGATAAATAAATAATTGGCGCGTACACTTCTGTTAGGTGTTTGGCCGAGCTCCTCCTCCTATATGTGGTGTGCGTCTTGATGTTATTCCACAAATGGAGGGACCTACAGTTTCAAGCCGACTCCGAACGGCAGATATTTTTATGAGGAGCTTTTTCATGGCAGAAATACACTCGGAGGTTTGCCATTGCCTGCCGAGGGGCGACCGCTATTAGAAAAATGTTTTTATTAATTTTGCTTTCACCGAGATTCGAACCAACGACCTCTCTGTGAATTCCGAATGGTAATCAGATGCAAAACACTTTTTCACGTGAGAGCGCTGTAAAAATGTGCATTTTTTATAACATTCGTCAATAATGCTACACCGGCAAGAAACATTGAATGGGTATTTTTTAAACAAAAATTGGGAGGTTTTAGTTTCCATACCACCACTTAGTGCGTGGTTGCCCAGCAGGCTTATATCACCCATATAAACCTACATACCTATAATAAAAATAAGCGTAATTAGTATAAAATAAATAAGAAAAAAATTCAAAAATTGATATTTCAATGAAATTATTCAAAACTGAAATACGAAAAAATATATATGGTATAAATAGATTATGTATCTGTTGTGTTGCAATTTTTTAATATAACACAAAAAGTGGGTAACAAAAAAAGTAACAGAATTGTGAAAGAACAAACAAAATAAGTTAAAGGAGATAACCTTTGACAAAATAATGTTTGTAAAATATCTCAAACTCAAATTCAATTCTCTTATAGCTTTTCAATCATACATACATACATATTTACAGACATAAACCCTCTTTCAGTAAAATTACACGTGTGTAAAACGTATGAAGACAAAATGAATTAAAAGTAGAAGCCGAAAAGGCTATAGGAGTCTTTAGGAAATTCTAAAAACACACTTTAATTGAAATGATTACGTTTCAATTGAATTAAATTTAAAATATATATGTAAGTAAAAATATTGAAACGCGAAAAACGAACAGTTTTCGCCAGTTATTTCTGGTGGCTTACTTCTGACAGCTCGCCATTTCGACTATCTGCTGTTCATCATCGTCGAGCTCCTGGGCGCGCTCTCACAGAAAATAACAGATTTGCAGATCTTATTACCTATGTAGAAGACGAAAAATATGCATGTCAAAGCAACATAAAAGTTATTGAGCAGGATTCGCCGCTAGCGATGCTGGTATAACTCAAGAATGATAGAGAAATAGATTGCGCCTTCCGAATTCGCCGCGTCGTAAGAGTCCATCAGTAAACAAACAAAAGCAAGGGAAACTACTTGTTTGTGAAAAAGAAGAGTAGGTGAAAGCAATAGATGCTTTCCATTTCAATTCAACCGGGCTATTTGGGTCATGTTCTTCGATTTCGATGTAACTGAAATATGTTGCTCTCTGGTCAAAATAATGAGACACGTATTTTTTTGTTCGCCCGAAGAGTTATCGGCAATTTTGTTTTTCGGCTCAAACTCGATTTTTTTTAATTATATAAGAATTTTTTTTTTTTAAATGCCCATAACTTAGTCAAAAATGAACCGATTTTAATAATTATGGGTTCAAAATGATCGCAATTACCTACACGAGCGACTTCATGTAGAAACAATTGCAAAAAAGTTGTAGAAAATTTTTTATTTAGCAAAAAAGAAAAAAAATTAAAATTTTTTCGAAATTCAATATTTTTAAAAAAGTGTATTCTTTTTTTTTTTAAAACTCTTTCCAAATCAAAAGGACATCTCAAACTTTAATTGAGCTGAATGCCTAGTAGCTAAAATGAGTTGTTTTTGAGTAATGAATTTTTGAGTAAAAACCCTGTTTCGCACTTTTTGTTTTTTGCAAAATAAAAAATTTTCAACTACTTTTTTGCAACTGTTTCTACATGAAATCGCTCGTGTAAATAATAACGATCATTTGAAACCAAAGTTATTAAAATCGGTTCATTTTTGACTAAGTTATGAGCATTTAAAAAAAAAGTTTCTTATATAATTAAAAAAAATCGAGTTTGAGCCGAAAAAAAAAATTGCCGATAACTCTTGAAAAATTTTTTTTTCGGGCGAACAAAAAAATGCGTGTCTCATTATTTTGATCAGAGAGCAACATATTTCAGTTACATCGAAATCGAAGAACATGACCCGAATAGCCCGGTTGAATTGAAATGGAAAGCATCAATGGAAACAACTAAACACAAGAAATTGTACGCACACACACATACCTTCTAGCAACGGCATCTTCCGCATAAAAAGTTAACCTGATATGATCACTTAATACTCATTAAGTGCTTCCAAACAAATGTAATTTTTGGGAGCTGTTTCCCAATGTCGCCAACCTACTTTTTTTATATGTTACGATTGAATTAATATTGGTTTAAAATAAGTTTTCAAATATTGTAAATGTTAATTAACAGAAGCAATAAATAATGGACTGAAAAAAACACACACACAAAAACAAAAATCGTCGAAATTGTAATTTGCGTCAAAACTCGAAACACCTTCCGATTTGCCATTTGATATAAGAAAAATAAGTTCTATTGGGGCACATTTCCAAAGAACTTTATGGGCTTGAACTTAATATAAGTACCGTTTCATCGAGTACCCTTAAGGCAGAGTGCTGCTATAAATAAAAGCTGCATACAAATTTCAATCTTTGTGTTACATAACATCCATACACAACTGCATAAATAGTTATGTGCACACAGATCAGAAAATCAAGATGTAAACAAACTAATCAAAACGATAACCACAAAAGCAATAGCAAAAAATATGCAAATGAAGAAAGAAATTGCGTTTACATACATACATACATATGTATGTAAACAGTAACAGCGAAGATGAGGTAATGAACCGCCTCGCACTTTCTAATAACTTTATGCAAAATTATCATACTTACATTCATAATTTTTGCAGAGTTATGTCTTTCTCATTAATAAGTTTATAAAAAATAGTAAAAACTAAAACAATTTTGCAAAACGACAGAGGCTAGGCAGTAATGCTAGGAAGATCAACATTCAAAATGTGAATCATCATATTATATTTTGAAAAAATGTGCCGCGACTCTTGTGATTACACATTTTGTCATTTGTTTATTTTTCGTTTAATTTGAACTCATTTTCAGAAAAAATGCTGTTCATTTTTCAACGTACGCCATATGAACCAAGGTTCCAAACTTTATACAAAATTCAGAAAATTTCATAAAATCTGCAGCAAAAATTTCAACTTTTTATGCAGGTTTGAGGTGCTTTAAAAATCGCGCTGATTTTTAGCAATTTTTTTGGTTGATAGTATTCTGCATATTTTATTGGAGGAAATACTCAACACCCTAGTCAAAGTTTTTTTCCAAAATAAACACGATTTTTAATGCCCTTCAAACCTTCACTAATTATACTAGAAATTAATGTGATATAAACCTGCGTACTCAAAATTTTCATAAATATTACAATATTATTAAAAAATCGGAAACCTTGATGAAAATTTAATTTTGTTTTTTTAAGATTTGAGAATCGGTATTTTGAGAACTTTGGCAATTTTTAAACAATATCCGTTGGAACTTAGCGTAGCTGCTGCTTACCTTCTCCACTAAAAAACAAATACGAGTATATGTATGAGTAAATACAAGGTGGCGCAAAGTTAATCACCTTAAAGGTAGGCTTATAAATAATGTTATCTTATGTGAACCATATTTGACACTTCTGGCCTAGACAGCTGCAGTATACAAACAGAGAAGAGTAAAGAGCAAAATAAAGAATTTCCTCACTGAAAATATTTTTTTTAATTTAGTAAAAAAGTTATTCAAAAACAAGATTGGATGATTAATTTTGCGCCACCTTGTCGAACCACAACTGAGTTATTTTTTTCAGAAGCCAAAAGCATTCAATGATTGAAGAGGCAGATGGTTTCACTGCAATTAGTTCGGTACGTTAATGAAAAGCTGTCGCTAATATAATCGAATTTAAGAGGCTCATATATAAGGTGAAGTTCCGCCTTTTCTGTTGGCTTTACGAGTATTCAAGCCGTGGAGCAGGTAGCGAACTGCGTAGGTAATTTCCGTATTTTAACAATTTCATTTCATTTCATAATTCCTTAGACATACATTAACATCTATACATCCCTATGTAGATATGTACATACATGAGCACTTATTTATTTAATTAGTCTTTATTCAGTTATTTGCTTAATTTCTTCCGTTGCCAATTTCGAGAGAAAATTACTGACTAAGACCTTAATGTTTTGCCATTTGTTCCATCGTCTACAAAAAAAAAAAAACATTAAAAAAAATTTGAAAGAAACTTAAATTAAATAACATACGATATTTTTAGTGATTATTTTACTAATACAATTTTACGCTCTTTGCTTATTGCTAGCCTTTGATTTTCTATGTCTAGAAAAATAGCAACAAAGCATAATTTTGATTTGTATTTCTTTTATACAATTTATATATTTACCGAATCCGCTTTCTAAAGCCTAACAATAAATTTTAAAATCTTGCACCTCATTTTTTATTTGTTTATTTTTCTAATAAGCTTATTTTTTTTTTATTCTGAAATCAATAAGAAAATTGTTCCTACTGACTACATACTACAAAAATATCATTATCAAAAGGTTTAATTAAATTACAATACACCGTTCAATTGAGCAGAAAAGCATAGTGAAATAAAGTTCCGTAGAAATCGAGATCTCATTGAGTTCATGAAGAAAGCGAGCAATAAGCATTGCAGACATAATTTGTTCTGTACCTATTCAAAGGAAGGAATATTTATTACGTAAAGACCTGGTAAGGACCAATGATGATAAATTACCAGGTTTGGTCATCCAATATAATGAAAAACCAAGTTGTGAGAAAAAAACCAGCTGCAAAATCGATCTTCTACTTTCTAGTTGTTTAAGATTAATTAGAACTAAGCGGGACTCATATGATGGGGCAGGCTTAGAGAAATTCAAAGAAGGCGAACCACTTTTTGTACTCGTTCAATTCCGACAATGGAGAATTGGTGGTAAGGTCTCCAAATGTACACGACAGATTCCAATGTAGATGGAATAAAAGCAGTAAGTAGCAACTTGAGAATTTAAGGGTCTGCAAAACCCGACATATTTTTTCTTATAAACTGCAGTCGGTTCAAGCTTTATTTGAAATATGCGGCGGAATAAAAATGGGAGTAAAATCTGTGGATTTATTAAAGACACGTTCATAACCTTTTTTGAGTAGCTTTCGTTAAAAATGCGCACTTAGGCTTAGTTATGTATTTTCAAGTCATTAGATTACTCTAATACGAGGGGTGCCTTTTATATTTCGGGATTAGAGAACAAAAAAAAATTTTAATCATCGAAAATCACTTTATTGTTTTTCAAAATATTCTCCATGAAGATCTATACACTTTTGCATGCGTTTGAACCAATTGTCGAAACACTTTTGCCACTCTGAATGAGGTACCTCCAAAACATGCATTCTGAATGCAGGTGTCGAAAAACGTTGACCTCTCAGTTTGTTTTTTACGTACGGGAATAAAAAGAAGTCATTCTGTGCCAAGTCAGGACTATACGGCGGATGACCCATTAATTCGATGTTTTGGGTGCTCAAAAATGCAGTTGTTTGAGCCGATGTGTGAGAGCTCGCATTGTCCTGGTGAAGAGTGATCCGTCTTTGGCGATTGGTTTTCCTAATTTCTTGGAAGACAACTGACAAACAAATGGTTGTGTATTACTCAGAATTTACTGTTCTGCGTTGTTCTAGTGGTACGGTTGCGACATGTCCAGTTTTTCCGAAAAAACAGGCGACCATTTGCTTGGAAGTGTTTCGTGCGCGAACAACTTTTGTTGGATTTGGCTCATCTTGAAACACCCATACAGTCGACTGCTGTTTACTTTCGGGCTCATACGCGTAAATCCATGATTCATCACCTGTCACGATGTCATAGACGTGCTTCGAAGCCCCGCGATCGTATTTTTTGAGCATTTCCTTCCACCAATCGACACGAGCCTTTTTTTGAGCGATTGACAAATTGTGTGGGAACCAACGCGAACAAATTGTTTTGACAGTCAAATGTTTATGCAATATTGCTGGTCCCACTAATGCCTAAGATTGTCTCAATCTCACGATAGGTCACATTTTCGGAACAACAACTGATTTTGGACGACCTTCACGAAATTCGTCTTGGAGTGAACTACGACCACGATTGAATTCACCATACCATCGATAAACACTGGTCCTTGATGGAGCTTCATCGCCAAAAAATGAATTAAGTTCATCCATGCAATGTTGCTGAGTTAATCCAATTCGAAAGTTGTAAAAAATAATCGCACGAAAATATTTACGATTTAATTCCATTTTTGGACCGAGATGAATCTTTTAAGTTACTGTAAACAACACAAATAGCGCTGGTATTTCAAAACGTTCTGAGTACGTAAAAGCCAAAAAATATCCAACTTTGCGATACAGCTGTCAGTTGCCAGATTGCAACACCAGGGTTGCCAAATCCCGACATATATAAGGCACCCCTCGTACACCGAAAAAATTGTGATGAAAGTCAAAGGAAGTAGCTATAAAAGCCTTCAAGAGTTGTCATTAATTTTATAAATATTTATAAACAAAGTGCACAAAAGTAAAATTATATATAAGCAAATACATACACATATAAAGTTGACGACAATAGCAAAATTTCAAAAGTGGTAGCGTGATTGCGCTCCACACTTAAGGTAACGGTAACAATCACAACGGCCAGTACCCGCATTACTCGTAAAAGCGAACATCTTTGGTCTTATTTCATTGCAAACGCAGCTTGGTTTGGTGACATTGGCCGAATGAAATGCCATTTAGGCGTACTGACGAATGCTAAGCAATTCACAGCTCAAGGGGATTGCTGTGAAGACAATGGAAGTAAAAAGAAAATAAGAAAAAAACTCACATATGAAGGCGGGCATGCATGTGGTAATACGTATTGTAAAAGTAAAAACACACACAGACACAGCTGCGTACAAAGAAACATTTTTTGGATATATGTATGGGGGCATCTGCCCTCGAATATATACGAGTGGCAAAGTGAAACGGTTTTCACACGGGAACTCCAATATTTAATTAAAAAGGTATTAGTTTTTATGACGCATGGACATGTAACGCAATTAAGTTATATCCAATTTAAATAAACAAATATATAACAAAGCAATTTTTCAAAGAATCACGAAAATTTCATTGATATTGGGGCAGATAAATTAATAATTAATTAATAAAAATATTCTTAAATCGTTTTCAGCCTTTTTTTGTAAAATTCTAAGGTCTCTAAACGGTTTGAGGCCTTTTGACTTGTTGAACCGGTTTGTGGCATTGTCATTTTTAAATAAGTTTTGAGACCACAAAGTAAAAAAATTTAAATTGTTAGTTAATAGGGAATTATTTAAATAAATAGAAAGAGTTTGTAAAAAATCATCTACATATGTTTTTATTATTTGAAATATCAGAGCTTCGAAATTGAAATTGAAAGAGTAAGGAATTTGAACCCTAAACCCCCCTCATGTCGCGTATGTACGCAATTACCTATGCGTGTACATCAAATGTGGGCGCAATTATAGCATTCACACTTTCTATCTAAAAAACACAACGCACCCTATATAAAGTACATATTTACACTATAATAACGGTTAACAGCATGAAAATTCCCTTTCGTAATTATGATGTATTTTTATGACTTGTTGTGTCTGAAAATTACACACACATATGTAGGTACATATTCATATGTTTGGTAGCAATAGTTACAGCAGCCAACATGTGTACCACTAGCCGAGTTATCACCCATGACGGCGCAATCGTGATTTGGGGAAACGTTAATACACTTGTTGATTGCGCATGCGTAACCATGGAGGAATGTACATATGTATGTATGTAAGTATGTAAACGCAGTGTACCATTATGTATTAATTGAAAACATTGAATAATGCCGGCCAATTCAACTACATAAATAAAAAAAATATTATTATGGTGACGTATGCTTTACTATGCATTACATACTACATATTATATAAACGTATACTTATATATTTATTCAAAATTATTGAAGTGTTAATAAGCAACTGGTACATTAGAAATGTTAAAATGGGGCAGGGAGCTCGCCTGAGCATCAAGCGAGTGTCAACACAAACTTGTGAATATCGACTAGAGCACATACGCGTTTACTTCTATATATACTCCTACACATATAACATATTTTCACACAGTAAAGGACGGATATTTTTGTTATGCGTATACATATACAGAAACCACCTTAATCAAAAAGTTCCCGGAAAATATTCAGAAAATTTAAAATACAAGTTTATTCTGCAGAATTGGTATTATCGCCTTCAAAGTACTGCTCATCAACTGAAATGCATTTATGCCAGCATTTGGTCCAGCACTCGAAATATTTCTGGACTCTATTTTCGGTGTAGTCTTATGGCCGTCTTCGATTTTTCCATTACTTCCTTTCCGCTGTTAAAACGTCGAAGTGGCTCCCCATGTCAGGTGAATTCGATGGCTTTTGGATGGTGTTTGCTTTGTTCTTGGACAAAAATTCTCGAATAATGATCGCGCCATGCGACGGTACATTATGATTGTGAAAAATCCACGAGGTGTTTCACCCGAAACCTTTCTTTTTGGGCGCATTGCTTCACGTAAACGTTTTATAATGCCCAAATAATAGCCTTCGTTAAATGTCTGACCTTCTGGCAAAAATTCGTGATGTACAATAATTTGTTGTAATCACCGATGTCTGGATTGTGTGTCGTACTCATAAGCCCACATCTCGTCTCCACTAGTGATGCGTTTGCTGAATGTTGGGTCGGATTCAGCCTCGGATTCATGTCTTTAGCGATATTAACTTTTTTTCATTTGATTGATATTTTCCTCAGTTGTCCATGCCCACTGCCTGCTTCTACCGTCGTCACCCTCGATGTACTCACGATGTCTTTTGATGCGTTCATGCCACTCGTAAATGGTTGTTTTCTTTAGAGTATCGTTACCGAAACAGTTTCCTAATATTTCTAAGATTTTCGACCATTGAAACCATTTTTAACGCAAATTTAATATAAACTCGTTGTTGCGACTTCCAATCCATTTTTAAAATTGTAAGAAATAGAAAATTCGCGTAGAGGTAGATTTGGCTAAACTCGCAGTTGTGGGAATCTAACAAAATAAAAAACAGATCTCAAATCAGTTGACTTAGAACGTAAGCGTAGCGTAACCATTCCAATATTCTTTCATTCGAACCCACAAATATTTTATTTCTTTATCTGAGCCTGATGTTATTAATTTCTTTTCTAAGGACAGCTTTGAAAAGTGGCATTAATGGTTTTTGCTCTTACTTTTTAAGCATCTATTTTTGTATCTTTACGCTTAATTTTTCACATCTCGGTTTTCAGGCGTGTTTATCGATCGGTTAAATTAATCGTAGAATCTCACTATCATGGGTTCGTAGATCAGTGGTAACTAACCTTACTATTTTTTGCTGAATATTGTGTATCAGCGTTTAAGTGTTGGTTTTCAAGAGCTTTTGATAAAATTTCATGTTATATCAATTATCATATTTTGCTCCGGAGGTTTCCCTCTGTCTTTTCTACCTTTCTAATGGATTGTTGTTTGCTAAATTTAAGAATTGCAAATAATACTTCTACCTCTGATGTACTACAAGATACTACCCTATTATTATTTATTTTTTTATTTATTATTTTATTTTTATTATTAATTATTTTTTATTAACGACCATGGGCCCGGTTTACTTAACTTAACCTGTTATAATTTCCATAGGAACTTATAAGCTATTACGTAAGTTTTCAGTTCTGCTTTTTATCGCAACGTTAAATGGTAAATTCTTAATGGTATATGGAGATGCTTATCATCAGCCATCGGCCTATTGGGTCAAGACATATTTTAGCATCAAAAATGACGAATTAGTGGGAGTTCTGCTATATGGTTTAAAAATCAGTAGATCAGTAGTGTCCAAAGCACGCAACAAAAGGCAATGATTTCTTTTAAACACACCCTTTTTGATGATATTTATTCGTGATGGTGCTACAAATTCCAAATATAAATTTACTGGTATATAAAATTGTGAATTTTTCGTCACTACACTATCCGGATATGAGAAAGGAATATGGGCAGATGTACAAGTAGATTGAAGGTACTCGCAATTTAATTACGGAAGTAAACCTTTTTAGATCTAATTTTGGATTATGCCAAATAGAATCACACTTTTGTTTGGAGGGAAAGGTACAAAAGTCGATGAAGAGAACTCCATTATAACTCATTTTAACTCAAATTAATCAGCATCAGTGAATGACGATGCAAATTTAGCAACGTTACACTTCTGGCTGTTCATTTGCAAACATTGCAACAACCGATTTGAATGAAGTACAGTTCACTTAGTTACTATGACTATCTTTTTATTTCAGGCATTGGCAGGTTGTGAAGTAAATAAATATCTAATACTTATAATTTCTAGTTGTTTTTGTTTCATAATTATGGGTTTTTGTTTTTTTTTTGGCAGAAATATCCTAAAACATTAACATTAAAAGTTTGGAACATAAACTATATTTGTTCGGTCTTTTAGTACAAGGTCTCTTTTAGCTGCATGAGAACTATCGATTTCGATAACTATGGTGTGACAGCTGACAATGGCAAACTGTGTTGACATTTCTGTACAGTAAAGTTTGGCAAGTCATCACGAATCGTTTAACGCCAGAATAACGCCTGCAAATAGTGGAAATTTACTTTGAAAAAAAAAAAAAAAAATCTTTTCGCCAAGTTCATAGAGCACTGGCGGCATCGTCGGTCCTTATTTTGTCGAAATGAGGAAGGAGCTGCAGTTACAGTGAATGGCGAGCGCTATCGGTTGGTTTCAATAAGACGGCGTACTTTGGCATACAGCGCGGTTATTAATCTGATCGAATGAACCACAAAAAATAAATACTATGAAACTATCTACCTGATTATAATAAAAACAATTCATTCGAACAATATTTCTATTATTATCATTTTCAGTTCTCAAGCTCTTAAAAACACCCGGTATATTAGTTTATTCTAATAAGATTGAAGCTAACATGTGGCATTCACTGCTCACTCAATTATGTCTGAGCAAGTAACCATTTCTAAGGAAAACGCACTTATACAAGGTGGCACAAAATTAATCATCCAATTTTTTGTTTGAATTTTAATTTTGAAGGGCGGAAATCCTTATTTTGACCTTTACTATTGCATGGACCTAATGGAATGTATTATTTGCCTCTTTGTCTACTACAACGCCATTTATACAACTCCAGGGTTATACAATTTCCGCCACCTTATATAAATACATTTGCCGCTTGTGTGAGCTATTTGACTGAACTCCTCTTGCGTACGCCTTGTTGTTTCATAAATTGAGAGACCCATAGCTTTAAGCCGACTCCGAGCGGAAGATAATTTTTTATGAGAGTTTTTTCAAGGCAGAAATACACTTAGCGCTTTGCCGTTGCCTATCGAGGGACAATTACTATTAGAATAAACTTTTTCTGTCATTTTGGTGTTTCATGCACGGAGATTCGAACGTGCGCACTACGCGCCACCTTATACTTACATATGTAAATGATAAATTCTATTACTTACGATTACATTCAATTCCTTTTACTCATCAGTTGCTTATTCAGAATATAAGTTCATTAGTATTTATTGTCTGTAAATATTTGCAGATTTGTTGCTTGCAAATGTAAGAGAAGGGGAAGCTTTCGAGAATGTGTTTTCAAATAATTAGTGAACCACCTTTACACATTTTAACACTTTGCACTCGAGAGGTGAGACTGTCTCCACACTTTGTTTGGTGCGGAAATTGAATGCGCTGTGTAAGCTATTAATGTTCATACAAAGAAAAATTATAAAGACTAATGTTTAAGAGAGCGACCACCATAGCCGAATGGGTTGGTGCGTGACTACCATTTGGAATTTAGAGAGAACGTAGGTTCGAATCTCTGTGAAAGACCAAAATGAAGAAAAGTTTTTTCTGATAGCGGTCGCCCCACGGCAGGCAATGGCAAACCTCCGAGTGTATTTCTGCCATGAAAAATCTCCTCATATCTGCCTTTCGGCTTGAAACTTTAGGTCCCTCCACTTGTGGAACAACATCGAGACATATACCAAAATGGGTGTATGCGTCCATTATATAAAATGTCAACGTTTTATGTGCTACTTTATGTGTGTAATCATTTTAAGTTACCATAGAGGTAAGAAATTCACTAAAAGCGTTACTCACCCGTAGAGTCTAACAAATTATTGACGTAAAAAGAGTTTTATTAATAATTTACCACATTTCACATTATTGAAATGCTTGGGTTGTTTCTAAACCATACAATAAATAAACGAAAAAATTTAAGTAAGCTAAGTAATTATTAAATCCAGCACTTCATTTAAGGTTAAATATATTTTAAAAATTTTAACTTTCGTATCTTACAGAATTATTCAATCGGCTTACGGGCACAATAAAGCTGTGGGGCCATCGCATCGGCTTCAATAAAGCTTGGCAAGGCACAAGCCCTTATGTGATGCTGTTCGATCCAGAAACCGTTGAGGTAAGAAAAGAAAAACTAAAAATAATTTAGTGTTCAAGTTAAGATGGAGGATAATTATTGATTCGTGTGATGTCACCACTTCGTGTTATCATATTAGAAGAGTAATACTAAAGTTTATTAAGCATTGTTGAATTAAGTTATTCGAATTTTCTAGCCTTTTTCAAGAAATTGTAATGGTATACTCACTGCCTTACTTCAAAACTACGGGCTTCTTAGTTATCAAATATTCAATTAGTTATTTATTTAAGTCTATGAAACAAAAATTCTTACAGACTGATTAATATACTCGTTTGTGTATGAAGACTTACGATTAGAATTCAATTAAAATAATAAAGAATGTTAGCTTCAAAAGAACACAATCTTTTAGGAAATTTGTGGCAAATTTACAAAAGCTGTCTTTGGTAAAGTAAAGTCTTGCAACATATTGAGATATAATATTAAATTCTCGCATGGCTCTTGAGAAGGGAGTATTGCTTGCAAACTTGGTTTGAACATTTGCTCAGACTGCATTTCGAAACACTAGAACTAATTCTTTCTAAGATAAGGGTGGCCCACTATTTCTTGAATAACATTGTAGACAAAAGTTATTGATAAAGTCGTATTTTGACGTCATGTCCGATGACATAGCAGTCTCAAATTCAGGAACCGACGAGAAAATTTCAAAAAAACTGTCTGTGTCTACTCTATTCTTGCTATAGGGAGTTGGTTGTCAGTTCTCCAAGCAAATACAACATATTCTAGATGAGAACGGGCGAAACTCGAAAACAAACTTTTTAAAACTTTTTTTTTCTTTTCAAATACATTAAAATTGCACCATTTCGAAATCACATTACGCCCATGCCTTTATTCGACTTTTTAGTTTAGACTTCTTTGATCCATACAAATGATTCTAAATGAATTGCATAACTGCATTCTAAGTACTTTCTAATACCACCTTGATCAGAAAGCTTCTTTTTGTTTTTTTGGTTAAGTTGCCACATCTGTGGTTAACATTCCTACCATAATTTTATCGGACAAATTTTAATAAAGAATAATAGGATCGTTTACGTGAACCAATTCGCCAAAGGATTTGTGGGAATACAACTCGTGGCTGTTGTACCGTCGCACAGTGCCATCAATATCCATGAAGTCTTGACCAAGGCGCCCTGCGATTTTTTCTCTTTGATCGATTCAAAAAATCAATACGAGGAACGCGTTTTAACACCCAAATTTCAGGAAATGTTTCAAGAGGTGGATCAAACGCTGCATTAGTGGGTTGCAGTTGCGGGGAAGTATCATACTTTGAAGCCGATAACATCACTTTTGAGGAATAAACTTGTATATAAATGTTCTGAATATATTCCGGAAACTTTTTGATCAAGATGGTATTCTTTCTCTGTAAGCACTACGAAGTGTCTCATTAAAATGATATAGCAAAGTATAAGTTTAATTTACTTTTGATTGAATTGTTCAGCATTAATCTGTTTTTCATAGTCTTTAGAAAATACTGCACTTCTTGATTGTTAATAATTAAACTAAGAAGTAAATTTGTATACTTAACGCTCTTTTTGCCTTTCGTTTGCACATATATTAGTTTTAAGTTAAAGCTTTCAGCATCGAAGATTCGTTTTACAATTGTAAAATTATAACAAATATTCACGTTACCCCGTTGCAGATTAGATTTAGCTGGAATTAACCTAACTTTGAAATGGCGCCGGTTCCTATTTTTAAAGTAGTTCTTGTTGTTTGAAAACACTAACGTTCAGACTTTTGATACCTACTTATTTGATCACTCGGTACCTGCTTGATTTTATAAAGAAATGCAGCTATAGAAAGCGTTTATAATTAAAAAAATATATGCACTCGTATCAACTTTAATGATGTAGAGCTTTTCCTGCCGCATGTGCCTCTTTAATTTTTATCATACATGATTCGTAGAATCTTTTAAACGTAGGTGCTAATTGCTACAAACATGCAAGGAAGATGAGTATTTCCCGGTGTACTTTTATATTTTTTGGAGTGTTTAGAGTTGCGAAGGTTAATTAAGAGGCAAATCGTGTACCATATGCAGAACAACTTTGAACATCGAATTTGAGATGATTGCAGTTCCCTTTTCAAAGTAAGAGATGGTCATCAAACTCTAAGAATTTTTGAGTCGCTGACTACCCTCATTTTAACTTTAAAACTGCGGCTTCAAAAACCACCAAATGGTAATTTTTATGTGCTTAACCCAAAAACGCATATTTTTGGTATTCGGTTTCCGGTTTCAAATATGTGTGTATTAGAATAAATATTGTATATGCTTGAGCTTTGGCTTAGTAAAATCTAATACAAAATTTATTGTATTCATACTAAGCTTACATAGACATATGCATCATTACACGATTAGAAAAAAAGAACGTATAAAAATATATTTTCTAAAACTATATTTAAATAAATCAAAAGTCTAGAAGTTGTATTATCGAAAAGTAAAAATTCTGGCGAACGTAATTCACCCAAAAATCTAGCCTAAATTTGTTGCTTGCTATTACTTCATTAAGGTCAAATATTACTTAAGCTCTAATGCTTTATTTGGTTTTGTTCAAAACCTGCCCGTAAAAGTTGAGAGATTATTAGTATTCAGCTACGTAGACATAATGAAATGTGTATGTATGTATGTAGATACGACACAGTGCCTCAATATGCATCTACTGTTATTTCATATAAATCACACATAACAACGTGGGAACTCTTCTCTGTTATCGAAGCTAAATGGCCTTTGGTTAAATACACTGCGGTAATTAAAAATTTACTACACTCTCTAATTACAGCCAATCTTGAATAGCCAAAAGTTCATAGATAAAAGTCATGATTACGATTATTTGCGACCATGGTTGGGCACTGGATTGCTGACCAGTTTTGGCCGGAAATGGCATTCGAGAAGAAAGGTAAGCGACAAAACACTTATATATGTAGATATAAATTAAACAATACATATAGACTATATACTACATACTATAGTTGAGTGTCTGGTGGCACTTACACATAAACATTTATATCCAAAAATACATATAAAAATATCTGGTAAAAGTTTGCTTCAGGTGCGCTTCCATTTATATATGTATGCATGTGATAAAAAACGAGTTTCAGAGATACTTTTCAAAAATTCGCCTATAAACGCAAACATCTTCTCATTCATCAAGTTCAAAGTCAATATGATGGCGTAAATTTACTGTACCTAAATATATTATATTTTTTACATTTGCTTTGATTTTATACTCTTTAGATTTTGACTCCCGCCTTTCATTTCAAAATTTTGGATGATTTTATCGATGTGTTCAATGAGGAAAGCGCTGTATTGGCACGCAAACTGGAGCGCGAAGTGGGCGCCGAGGCCTTCAACATCTTTCCATATGTGACGCTCTGTACACTGGACATTGTATGTGGTAGGTGGAGGGGTCATTGCTGCAGTGTGCAGAAATAAGACGCCACGGCGCATTTAACTGAGTGTAAATTTTTATTAATGCATATTTTAAATATTCGAATATTTGCTTTAGAAACGGCTATGGGCCGCAGCATTCACGCGCAAGACAACAGTGATTCTGAGTATGTGAAAGCTGTTTATGGGTGAGTGTTGGACTTATACATATATTTTACATATAAAAATTATTACTTAGTACTGCCATAAGTTCTGTTACAAGTTAAACCCGTTATAGATATAAAACTGTAATACCTTTTTAAATTTAGTTTTATTTAATCATGTAAATATCAAAGCAAAATTGTTTTTAATTTTCATTCGAAATGGTCACCATTTGCTTTTACGCAAGCCTTTAAACGATTAGGCCATTCAGATTTGCAGCACGCACGATTTCCATGGATATTGACAACGCTGCTGGAACCAAAGATTGTTTGAGACCCTCCGAATTTTTGTGAGGTCTTCGACAGGGTATGTTCTTCAATTCTGACAACAAACTTTAGTCCAATAGATTCACATCTGGACTTCCATATGGCCAATCTTCTGCGGCTATGCACCCAGGAGTAATATTTTTTAGCCACTACTGGGGGGTTTTTGCCTTATGGGGTGGAGCGGAAATAAAAGCGAAATTTGCTACGAAACTGAGTATAATTTATAAATAGACAATGCATACGAACAAAAGCAAATATAACTAGGGTGGGCCATATAGCGTTTGCTTTTTGAACCACCTTTTTTTTTAGAATGGTAACACAAATGACATGTTAAATGTGTTCATAATTTACTTAAAGGTTTGACATTTACGAAATAAGACGCTATACGCTTGAACAAAATTGGGAAATATTGAAAACCTATTTCCAAAGTGAGTCTTCTTCTTCTTTTCTTATTTTCACATCGGTGGCTACGTCAATATGCAAAATTGTTGGATTTGGGGCTCAGAAAATCCACACGTTACTGAAGAGAAGCAAATGCATCCACAACGAGTCGCTGTTTGGTGCGGTTTTTGGTCTGGCGGCATCATCGGGCCATTTTTTTTCGAAAATGAGCGAGGAGCCGCGGTTACAGTAAATGGCGAGCGTTACCGTGACATGCTCGACGAGTTGTTTCCAAAAATTGAAGAGGATGACATGGACGACATTTGGTTTCAACAGGACGGTAACTTGTCACATTGCCAAAGTTACACTCGAACTTTTGGCTACCGTTTTTGAAAACCGAATAATCAGCCGAAATTCCAATATCAATTGGCCGCCTCGGAGCTAGACAAATGCTATGCGAAGCATCCAGAGACGAGTGATGCTTTAAAACTCGAAATCGAAGTTGCCATTCATAAAATTGGAGCCCAAACAATCGAGAATGTGCTTAAAAATTGGGTTGATCGAATGGCCTACTGTAAAGCCAGTCATGGCAGTCATTTGAACGATATTATTTTTCATTCATAAATGACAATGTTCAGTTTTCAAAAAAAAAAAAAAGTTTGAAAAAATATTGATTAGTTTTTTTTTTTTATAGCCGATTCAAAAAGCAAATTTTACATGGCCCACCCTATAAATTGCTCGCCTTTACCTAAATGTTTATACAATACATAGTTGACTACTCAAGAGAATACGATGCCTTTTGTAACCAAACACAACATTTTTAATATTATATTGTATATCACAGATGATATTTTAGTCGTCAAAGTAAACAAAGCGATATTTAATATTCCCAATACTGCATGGACCACACCTTTTTAAAGTATGAGGTGGGAGGGACGTCTTCGCTTCAAATGGGATTCAATGAAATTTCACACACTTTACCCAAGGTAAAGCAATATTGTAAGCAGATGATCTGTGGGCCCAGAGCCATAGACTTAATTCAATTTCGTCAAAATGTTGGTTACTTTCTACTGATGCTTTCCATTTCAATTCAACCGGGCTATTCGGGTCATGTTCTTCGATTTCGATGTAACTCAAATATGTTGCTCTCTGGTCAAAATAATGAGACACGTATTTTTTTGTTCGCCCGAAAAAAATTTTTTTCAAGAGTTATCGGCAATTTCGTTTTTCGGCTCAAACTCGATTTTTTTTAATTATGTAAGAAACATTTTTTTTTAAATGCTCATAACTTAGTCAAAAATGACCCGATTTTAATAATTTTGGGTTCATAATGATCGCCATTACTTACACAAGCGATTTCATGTAGAAACAGTTGAAAAAAAGTAGTTGAAAATTTTTTATTTTGCAAAAAACAAAAAGTGCGAAACAGGTTTTTTACTCAAAAATTCATTACTCAAAAACAACTCATTTTAGCTACTGGGCATTCATCTCAATTAAAGTTTGAGATGTCCTTTTGATTTGAAAAAAGTTATAATATATATAATAGGACTATGAATAAGTTCGTGCGGTTTTTTTCGAAATTTGAAACTTTATTGACGTAAAATGGTTACAAATTTAATATTCAAAGTATTGTCCATCGCTTACTACTACTTTTTCCCATCTTTCTGGCAATTCACGGATTCCCTTTGTGAAAAATTCGGTCGGTTTTGCCGCAATCCACGAATCGATCCATTTTTTGACTTCATCGTTATTACGGAAGTGCTGGTCAGCCAGGCCATGTTGCATCGATCGGAAGAGATAGTAATCGGATGGCGCAAGGTCTGGACTATACGGCGGGTGGGGTAGGACATCCCATTTGAGCGTTTCTAAGTATGTTTTGACCACTTGTGCAACATGTGGCCGAGCATTGTCATGTTGCAAAATAACTTTGTCGTGTCTATCGGCGTATTGCGGCCGTTTTTCTCGCAGTGCTCGGCTCAAACGCATCAATTGTCGTCGGTAGACATCCCCCGTAATCGTTTCATTCGGTTTCAGTAGCTCATAATACACAACACCCAGCTGGTCCCACCAGATACACAGCATAACCTTCAGGCCATGAATATTCTGCGCCGACGTCGATGTTGAAGCATGGCCAGGGTATCCATACGTTGCCCGACGTTTTGGATTGTCGTAATGGACCCACTTTTCATCGCCAGTCACAATTCGATGCAAAAAACCCTTTATTTTGTGCCGTTGAAGCAGTTGTTCGCATGCCATAAAACGGCGTTCAACGTCTCTTGGCTTCAATTCATACGGCACCCAATGGCCTACCTTTCGGATCATTCCCATGGCTTTTAAACGTTTGGAAATGGTTGATTGATCAACTCCCAAAGTTTTTGCAACCTCTTCTTGCGTTTGAGCCGGATCTTGATCGAGCAATTCCTCCAATTCGGTATCCATGAACTTTGGCGGCGCACCCTCGCGTTCTTCGTCTTCCAAGCCAAAATCACCACTTTTAAAGCGTGCAAACCACTTCTGGCACGTTCGCTCAGCTAGAGCATGCTCACCATAAACTTCCACCAAGATACGATGACTTTCGGCTGCTTTTTTCTTCATATTAAAATAATGAAGAAGAATTCCCCGCAAAAACACATTATTTGGCACGAAATTCGACATTTTCAAGTGTGGTAAAAATATTGTTGTTTACGCTTCAAATAAAAAACTTATACTGACGTTTGTGCCTTACGACAGTAGCTCTCCAATGAATGTTTGGAAATGTGGATCGATGGAATAATAATCAAGTTACGCCATCTGTTGTAAAACCGCACGAACTTATTCATAGTCCTATTATATATATATAATTTCGAAAAAATTTCAATTTTTTTTCCTTTTTGCTAAATAAAAAATTTTCAACTACCTTTTTGCAATTGTTTCTACATGAAGTTGCTCGTGTAAGCAATTACGATCATTTTGAACCCAGAATTATTAAAATCGGTTCATTTTTGACTAAGTTATGGGCATTTAAAA
Organism: Anastrepha obliqua; assembly: GCF_027943255.1. Classification (NCBI taxonomy): domain Eukaryota; kingdom Metazoa; phylum Arthropoda; class Insecta; order Diptera; family Tephritidae; genus Anastrepha; species Anastrepha obliqua. The sequence continues at coordinate 81,704,360 of NC_072892.1, forward strand.
AAAATTTTTTCTTATGTAATTAAAAAAAATCGAGTTTGAGCCGAAAAACAAAATTGCCGATAACTCTTGAAAAAAAATTTTTTCGGGCGAACAAAAAAATACGTGTCTCATTATTTTGACCAGAGAGCAACATATTTGAGTTACATCGAAATCGAAGAACATGACCCGAATAGCCCGGTTGAATTGAAATGGAAAGCATCTACTTTAATTCTTATTTCCTAGAAATACTTCTGTATATTCGTACTCTTAAATAATATTGCATTAAAAGCATCCGAAGTTCAAGCCTTCCCTAATTGTGTGCTGTAAAGCTGAGTCTGTGGCCAAGCTGGTAAACATGATACGCTTCGCTCCTTCGAAATTGTCCTTATTTGTAGACAATCGGGTTATCACGATTCTGAAGTCGATGTCGAGTAAGTCGAAGCGTGTTGAGAAATGTCGAAGATTTCTACAAACTTTTCAACAGAACAGCCTCAGTTTATATTATATATCGACAATATACAGATACTGCAGGAGTGAGAGGCCTAAGCATATTTTGGCCTTTTTTCCAGCGAAATCGTTTTGAATTCTTTTTGAGAGAAAGTGTCGCGCGCTTGAAATATTTAATTTACTCCTTTTAAGAGTAGTCCGGGCAACGTCGTGTCTCTAGAAGGCTAATCAAAAGCGTTAAAGGCTTCTTTAAACAATTTTCTCCGATTTTGAGAAAATTTTCCATACTTTACATGCAAGCAGATTTCAACAATCTTACCTATTTTTATCGGTCAGAAGTAGTGGATGTAAAAAACCATAGAAATCCAAGTGTCAAACTTTGTGCAAAATTTACAAAATTACATAATCTTAATCATAATTTCAACTTTATTAAGAAATTTTCGATTATGCAGTTTTATAGTACATGGAAATTTCTTTTTTCTTTATGTGTTCAACATTTTTTATATGGAAGAAAACACCCAACAAGCTTGCAAGCAAGCAAGGAATTCGCATTAATTTTTTGCTGATTGACTGTCGCCGGTACTTTTATCTTATAGTCGGTTAGAAACAGTTGATCTTTTAGAGTATCATACAATCATGTAGAATTTTAGCACAATGTCGACAATTGAGTTCACTTTTTTCTTGCTTCTAATTGAAGCTGAAATTGACTTAATTTGTCGCTTGAATTCAAAGTCAAGTTGTGAAGAACATATGTGGGGTTGCAAGGTTTGGTTATCATTTTATTTTAGTTGCTTGTCTCATTACTGCTTCAGTGCTAATTTTCGCAGCTTCAGTGGCAATAACAGTTTGCGGAAAGAACTGCTAAATAATAAGTTTTCGAATATAAAAACAGAAAGTGTTTATTTTTATGAAAGTCGTATATTCAAAACCAGATTAATTAAAACTCAAAAGAATAATCGTGTTTTATATTCATTAAATTACTATCTAAAAACCAAAAAGAAATAAATTATATATGTACTTGCACATGCACGCTATATAAATACGCATATTTTGTGTGGTTGTGTTTATTTAATTATTATCATTTGATTATTAGCATTTCGACACTAAGCTCGCCATATCATTTACTACTGTACTTAATTTTTTTTTGTGGCCTTGCAATTACTTGAGAGGGAAGAAAACGAGACCAGTAAGAAATATTAAATTGTAAATACAGCGCTTTAGACTACGCGCAGTATCTTATTCAATATATTTGAGAGCAATTTGAAAAGTTCTTCATTTGACATTCTCCTCTTACTCTGCCACTAAAGTTAATTTTCAATAAATCGGGGGCCCCTGGCATCTTGATCCATGAGTGGAAAAATACATTTGTTACTGCTAATATACTTTAATCCATGATGGAAAGAATAATGAGATGGCGTGGTCCCGTTACTTTGCTCTCAGCGAATTTGACAACGAGTTACGTAATTTTAGCTCCAGTATGGCCAGATTACCATTTTTGTAACTTGATTAGCATTTTTTTTGTTATTTAGTCTCGGAGCCTCAGTTCTTTCTTCATGACATTTTTTTAGCCTGTTCTAATTAAAATGTAATATTTATAATTTTGTAAAATATACATTTTTTAATAATTAGTTAAATAATTCACTCAGTTGTATTTAGCTTTACTTCTTTTTAAAATCTGGTAGCATTGCCCGCGATTGCAGTTGTTGTGGGTGTTCTTCTGCTTCCAGCAGTCAAATCTCTCTCTCGCTCTTGCAGTGTTGCCTAGCTTTGGATATAAAAACGCACTAAAATGTCCATTTAAAGAAATAAATTACCAAATTTTTATTCAGTTACTTAAAGAACTTTGTATGTGTGACAAATTGTCATTAGAATGTGCGTTTTTTTTAAATAAATGTGTCTGCCGCTTTTGCGAAATGGATATAGAAAGCTCAGAACATGTGCTTTGTGAATGTCCTGCGCTGGGCAGACAAAGACTTCACCACCTTGGTGGTATCGTAGTATCTCCATGTAATCTTTGGAACAACAAACCCACAATAGTGCTAAAATTTATAAAAAGCCTTAAACTCTAGGGTTACAAAAATAGGTCTTGCACAATAGATCAACTCTGGTCGCAGTGCGTAATGGCCTTCTAATAATAATTATGCTTATGTACAATTTAATTTATGAGTTTTTTTTTTGTTAGCGGGTCTATTTTGTTAAGGGAACGACTTATTTGCTATATTTGAGGTTATGTAACTAGATAAGGTACTCTTTTTGTAAAAATGTCTGTATGGTTTCTTTAGTATTTTCTGGTATTTTGTGGCTTATTTTTACAATGAATACACCTCTTGATGCCCTATGTCCGACTAAGGGTTGATGGCCGGAAGAAACGATTACACCTCTGTGGTTTTAATCCGCATTCAGTAAGTTCAAACGCTTTTTAAAATGTGTAAAAAGGTTTTCAATCTTAAGAAGAGTTGAGAAAAGAAGATTTAATATTCTTGCATAACCTTAAAAGGAGCAAAAAATTTAATTCACACAAATATCAAATTTTATAAGAACCAACTAATTTTCATTAGCACTAAAATCTTCTCAGAGTGGCCTTTATTAACCTTCTTTTATCTTTTTTATCTTAAAGTTTCGGTAGCTTTAAATTGAAAAAAAAGAAACATATACGAAACTTCAAAATTTTCGCATTTTCGGTAAAAAAAGCACTAAATTTATTGCGGAGAGCAAATGGTTGGCAATACTGCACAACTCGGAAAGACGTGACGTCACTCACTCTCTGATAGGCGCAATCTTCTTTCTTTAATCTGTTGAAAAAATCAAAGATCACGTAATATTTGTCCTTTCTCATAATATATGTATGTATGTATCCTAAATATGCAGCTTAATGTTAATGAGTCTTGCCAATTCTTCGATACTTCCGCGTTTATCACTCTATCTATCCAATATTTCCTGCCCATATTTTTAGCATTCCGCGAGAAATGCACATTTCAAATGCTTCTAATTTGTTCAAATCAATGGTTTTGACTGTCTATATCTCCGTATCATAAGGAAGATCATTCGGAATTTAACATTTCTATACTTATAAAATTTGCTCTTGAATACTCTATTGTAGCTCTTATTCCTTTAAAAGGATCCCAGTTTTCAGCAGCCTAAGAATTTGAAATTTTGCATTCGTTGTATATTGAAGTTGCCAACTGTTAAGTTTATATTAACGTAAGTGTATCTTCTGCTAACTTTGTACTTTGTATTTCGTTTTGTAGCCTCGATTTTCAAGCCATAATTTTTACTCCAGAACGCAACACCATTGGCTAGTGCTTGTAATCCACTCAGACTGTCTGCTAAAGAGGTAGTGTCACCAGCATATATGATGATTTCTGGAAAATTCTTTCAGAGTAGATGGTAAACAGTAAAGCTGAAAGAACACAGAGTGTATTCCTGACTCCTCTTCAAGAAGATATTGCGTCAGTGCTCTCATTGCTTACATTTAGTTCTGCTGTTTTCCTCACATTTTTTGTATACTCTGTTGTAAATAATTTTTAAAAATATTTTGAATGAGTGACTCATTAAATTTATCAATCTGTAATCACAGCATTAGTCAGGACTTTGGTACAATACTTCGACAAAGCGCTCCGCAAATTAAATCTGTCGAAATGAGCAATTCGAAAAGGTTTAAAATATTTTTACATATGTACATAGATATATATATATATATAGGTATATATGTCTGTACATACCAATCCATAGCATATGTATGAAATTCGATAAGAATGCAGACAATATATAAGTATTTGTACCTATGTACATATGTATTTATAACCATATGAACTGACAGATACGATCTTTGACTCTCAATTGCCACCACCGCCCCACTGCATACAATTCAATTTAGTCAATATGAAATTTCAGAAATGTGCGAAATTCAATTTGCTATTACCCCAAATACAAAAAAAGGAAATAAAAGAATTTGTAAGTGTGTGTGAAATGAAAGTGGCAATGTGCGTAACGTTTGAGCCAAATGAGTTGTCACTGCAGTGCACAAAAGTTTAATATCGAGAGCTGTCAACTCTGACAGTGAAACAAGCTCATATTCGTTCGATAAAATTTTGTTGGGCGGTGAGCGCTCATGTGAAAAATATGCGGGATTAAGATGTCACTTTGGCGGCAACACCAAACGAACTCAACTGGCAAATGAAGTTTTCCACATTTAGGCATGATAATAGGACCACACACATGCACCCGCACACTCAAGCGTACAGGGACCAAAAGGCTCAGCAACAAACGCAACTCTTTTTAAAATGGAAACGGCGAAAAGCATAGAAACAAAAATAATTTTAATACAAATTTTCTTTAATACTTCGCGACTTTTATTCCGCATCTTTCATTTCATCTGTTTCTCTGTATCTTCTATTCCACTTTTTTAGCATTGGTTCCATTGTGCAAAATCGTCAGTCAAAACTGTGGCTGCAATTCGACAGCATTTTCCGTTTCACCGCAGACTACAAACGCCACGAGAGCTATATCAAGACTTTGCACGGTTTTTCCAATCGTGTGATACGCGAACGTAAGGCCGAGCTGGCGGACAACATACTCAACAACAATGTCAACAACTTACCGGATGCTTATGATGATTTGGGCAAGAAGAAGCGTCTCGCTTTCTTGGATCTGCTGATCAATGCTTCCAAGGATGGTGCAGTGCTTTCGAATGAGGATATACGCGAAGAGGTCGACACATTCATGTTTGAAGGTCACGACACTACCTCGGCAGCCATATCATGGACCCTTTTCCTACTCGGCTCTCATCCTGAATATCAAGAACGTGTGGTGGAAGAGCTGCAATCCATATTTGGCGATGACAAAGAGACACCAGCGACAATGCAAAATTTGATGGATATGCGTTATTTGGAATGTTGCATTAAGGATGCGCTCCGCTTGTTTCCCAGTGTTCCAATGATGGCGCGCTCTATTGGTGAGGATGTAAAGATTGGTGAGTATATAATAATCTCAATTTTTTTAACAATGCGTAACCATCGCTTTTAATGCTAGGTGACTACTTGATCCCCGCCGGCACCACAGCAATCATTGTGACCTACATGTTGCATCGCAATCCCAAGGTTTTCCCCAAGCCCGAACAATTCAATCCAGATAATTTCCTGCCTGCGAATTGTGCCGGACGTCATCCCTTCGCCTATATACCCTTCAGCGCTGGTCCACGAAATTGCATAGGACAGAAATTCGCCATACTCGAAGAGAAGACAGTATTATCGACAATATTGCGGAAGTATAAAATCGAGTCAATCGATCGGCGTGAGGATCTGACTCTTTTGGGCGAACTGATTTTGCGGCCAAAGGATGGTCTACGTGTTAAAATAACGAAACGTTCTTGAGTAGAAGAGATAGGAGAATCGATGTGCAAAAATCGAGTGTTCCATAAAGTATACTTAGTTTCATTATATTCGTATATATTTTTTTTTGTAAAGAATATTTGTATGTAAGAATTAGTGTAAGCAGCGATGAATACGTGAATTCACCAGTTATGTTTAGACTTAAGTAGTAATATGAGCCCTTTCAATTATGGGGCATTTTTTCAGTAAAAAAAAAATCGGAATTTTTTTTAGTTGTTAGCAATCGTAGCTTGTATATCTGCTGTACCAAATATAAAAATCTCGGAATGTAATTATTGTAACAGTAAGGTTTAATAATATAATATAAATATACATGATTTTGAATTAAGTAAAATATGTTCGTCTAAGTATGTACTTATGTATATTATTCAAACGAAAGCTCATAAATGAGTTATAATATAAATACAATGTGAATGCAAATTCTAAACAATTTTTGTTGACTAAATTTAGTGAGCCATTCGAAAGATGAAACGGTTGAGAATCTGTAAAATTTGTTTTCAGTATACTGAAATATCTGGTACGTAATAATGCCCACAAGAAGCCTTTTTTCTTGTTTTGAATCATTGATTATTTCCCACTCACGTCTCACAGTTATTGAAAAGAATCATAGGCCGAGGGGGAGCACTAAGCTCACCTATGGTGAACAGCCTTTGCAAGCAGTTCGTAAAACTAGCTAAAAAGACGAAAATCTTACGACACTCATAGACTCGTCATGGATTGCAGTTGCTACACAGATAGCGCTTTCGCCCGATAAGATTTTTGCAAAAATGTATGGAACAACTCTTTTCTCAAACTACATGAAATTTCCTTCTTGCACGAATCTCACACAAAAAAATGTATTCTAAGCAAAATACAATTCCTAAAAGAAACCTCACAAACAAAGATTTTTTTAAAGGATAGTGAATAACTATATACTGACTGATTAACAAATTTCGATAATTTTTTTTACATTTAATTTTATTAATCTTTTCATAAAAATATAATTCATTCTGCTACAAAAACCATATGAATCCAAGTTTCAAACTTTGTGAAATTTTAATAAAACTCAAAAAATATTGATCAAAATTTTAATATAATAATTACAATTTTTTATAGTCCATTTATTTTCGGTATAGTTCTTGAATTTTGTTCTTTTTTTCTCCATTTTCTCCGTATATAATGATATGATCAAAATTTGAAGAAAACACCTAACATATAACAATCAGCAATATTGATTGACTGTCGCCGCTACTTCTATCGGTTGTTTTTTTAGCTGTATGAGAACTATCAAAATCAATAACTATGGTTTGGCAGCTGACAATGGCAAACTATGTTAATATTTCTGTTAAGTAAGGATTGACAATTCATCATGAACCGTTTAACGTGAGAACAACGCTTCCAAATTGTGGAAATTTACTTTGAAAGAAAATTAAATCTGTTCGCGAAATTCATAGAGCGAAGGGTTGAAGAAGACGCCGAAATGTCGATTAATCTTTATCCACTTCGAAAATTTTATCTAAGGATTTTCGCTTACGTGCCATTAAAATACAATGTAAAAACTGGCTTCAAATGGCCATTGTCTGCGTCGCATTTTTACTGATTGGGCTCCTTTACAAGGTGAAGCCCAAAATAAACAAGACTGGCGTTATACAACTGTTTTTCATGGTGCCATCTTCTTAATGAGTTAGTTAGCTGATTTCCAGTAAAAGTTTGGTAACATTCGGTTCTGTGGAAGCGAAGTTATTGCGTCCAAAGTGCCAGTATATTTGTGGCATCGGTATAAAAATGAGTTTCAAACAACGGGCTAATTAATATCAAATTTCGATTTGAAATCGGTAAAACGTTTATCTAAATATTTGAATTGATGAAAAAAGTGTATGAAAGAGGCGAGAAAATACGAGAACTTCCTTTACAACATTGTAACTGGTGATGAAACGTGGCGCTTCCAACATAAACTGAAATTAAGCGTCAAAGTGCCGAATGGAGGGCCCCAGACGAGCCACCATCCACAAAATCGCGTTTGGAGAAGTCAAAAATCAAGTCGATTTTCATTTGTTTTTACGATTCCAAGGGAATTGTCCACCATAAGTTCGTGCCAACTCTTGTGACTGATTTTTTGACTGGAAATCGCATTTTAACCATCAATCACTCACCGTATTCACCTGATATGACGCCCTGTGACTTCTACCTATTCGGAGGAAAACGTTTTGCGTCCGTAGAGGCCATCCAAAAGGCTTTCACCGACATCCTGAAGGGCATTCCGGTCAATGACCTGAAACACTCTTTCGAAAAGCTTTTAGATCGCGCAAAACCGTGTTTCGAGGTCAGAGGGGACTATTTTGAATAAATAAACTCGAAGTTATCAGAACAAAGCTCCTGTCGTTTCTATTTTAGCTCAGTCTTGTTTATTTTGGGCTTCACCTTATTATTCAGATTTATTGGAAAAATTCGTCTGATCGAAAGGAGCATTTAACTCTTAGCGGCGGATATATAAAATGACTTTTATCATAGTGAAAAAATTAATGCTATGAAATTATCTACCAGATGATACTTCTTACACAAAGAAATTCACTCCGAGACTATTTCGTTTTTGTGTTGTGATTTTAAGATCTCAAGCTTTTAAAAAAACACCCGATATGTATTTATTTTTATTTTTTTGCACGAATGTTTGGGAGTTATTTCATTTTACGCGATTTTTTTAAAGTTGTAGAGCACGCCCCCTAATTTGCTCCTCCTACTATCCCTGAAGACATGTCGCATGTATTTTTTCACAATAGTTTATATAATATAGCTTATACAGTTTTCGAAGGAACATATCTACCGTGTAGAAAAGGAGTTGGGTCTATTACAGGAACGCTGTGATTACAAGAGTTTTGAATAAACTGCGACGATATTAAGTTCCAACAGGATAGCGCCCTATGTAACTAATGACACTAAGCTCGGCTATCATGTTATCAACAATCGATCGATTTTATTTAACCCCTAGGATTTGCAATTTGACCATTCTGAATTTCTTGAGAGATGTCGTACTATATTATACAAATGCTATGAGAAACTGTCAACAAGATACTGGTAAATTTAATCCAACAATGACACAACAACAGCAAACTGCTCAACAGCAGCTACAAAATCGTTTAGCATCAAATTGTGGCATTCCCAACGATGCGACCGGTCAAAAGAAAGCTGCTCTTGTCATTCAAGTCTTATAACTTTCTGATGACCAGATTTCGCATCGCAGATTTTGTACCGTCGTATTAACGATTTGTCGTATTCCTTTATCATCTAAACAATGCCCTTGCTAAATAATGAAGAATAAAAATGAATGAAAAAAAAACAAAAAAAATGGATTACCAGAAAACATTGTTATATAATATTTTATTTAACAGAGTAAGTAAAAACACAAAGAGTAGGTACAATATAAAGGCATGAAGAAAATTTTTTTTCTAATAGCGGTTTCTCCTCGACAGACAATGAAAAAAAGGAAGCGCAAAACTGTAGGTAACTCCATTTGTAGAAAAACATCAAGGTGCCCAAGGTGGAAGAGCTCGGCCAAACACCCAATAAAATATCAAGTTCTAATTAACAAACAAAAACAAAATGCCGAGACACGTAAATGTTTTTCATCGCCAGTCACCATCCGCTTCAAAAACGGGTCGATTTTGTTGCGATTCAGAAGCGATTCGCATTTGGATGCAAGCGTTTTTGCAAGCGATTTTGCATACGGGCAAAAATGCTTTTTTGCGTCAAGTCGTGTGGCACCCATACATCGAGCTTTTTTTTGAATCCAAGCTTCTTCAAATGGTTTATAACGGTTTGATGACTCATGCCCAGCTCTTGGCCGATGCTACGGCTGCTACTATGCCGGTCTCTTTCGATCAATTCAGCGATTTTATCGCAATTTTTGACGACAGGCCTTCCGGACCGTGGCGCATCTTCGATCACCTCTGCACCAGAACGAAAACGTTGAAACCACCGTTGTGCGGTGGAAATGGAAATTGTATCGGGTCCATAAACTGCACAAATTTTATTGGCAGCATGAGATGCATTTTTGCCTTTATCGTAGTAGTACTGTAAAATATGCCGTATTTTCTTTTTATTTTGCTCCATGTTTGCGACGCTATAACTCACGAACGACTAAAAGCAAATAACAATTAATCAAACACGTGTTAGCACGTGAAAAGAGCTTTCAAAAAGCTCTAGCGTGAACCGATGCGACGAATACAACTAGAACTACGCGCTTGCAAAGACAAGCTTACGGAAATACCGCAAGACTTTTTTGACAACCTTATATTATCGAAAACTATATGTATGTTGAAAATATATCGAAAAATATACGTACAAAATACAATAACTTATATAAATTTCGTATTTTTTAGTTTTGAAAAAATTGTAATTTCAAATGAGACTGGGATTTTTTTTTTATTCAAAAATAGACAAACTTAATGCAAACTTAAGGTCAAAGTATTTTGAGAAAATTATCTGATCCAGAAAAACGGAATAAATATCAGTAATCTACAACCCAAAATTAACGTTGCGTTTCTCGGTGCTTTTATGCCCCATTTTAGCGTCCCAACAATGTATTCTACTAAACGGTAAGGTAATTGAAAAGTAGTAAGGAGAATATGACAATTGAGAAGCATTATTGAAAGCAGTAAAACCTCGACGAATGAGGAAGGAGAAAAGAAATTAGTTGCATTAAAAAGCTAATAATGGAGAAAGAGAGAAGGAACTGAACCGTGGTGGTAGAATGCCAACAAAGGATAAATGGGCTACACCGTATCAAAAAAATACGCCCCTGTTACAATGTATTACAATGTTTTTGCCAGGAGGCTGCATTTGTTTTTTTGTTCCAAAGCCTACCAGATTATCTCAAACACAAATTCATGTTGCAAATGAAAAAAAAGGATAATCAAATAAAGATAACTTCTTAATGAAAATTTGAATAGATCAAATTTCGGCGCGATTGAAATTCGCCGTTTTTCTGGCAGCTCTCGAGTTCAGATAAAATGTGGCCCATGCGTTGTTCAAAAAAAAAGGTTATTGTATTTTCGAAACCTGCCTTCAATTACTGTACGAGTTTTTAGACAATTTGTCTTTGTGTTTCATTTCGACTAGGTATTTGATTTGCAGTGTTTAAGACAGAACATGAGTCGCGCCATTGGCTATTTTGCAGTACTTCACCACATACCTACATATGTAAGTGTAGAGCAGTTTCTTCTTCTGTTTGCGTTGTTGCTGGTCATAATAGATATTTTAAAAATCGTTTACTTTATATCAGCTATAATGAAAGCATTCAAAGCATCAGGCTACAATGTTTATAAAATTTTTTAAGCGAAGAATTTTTTGTTAATTCCAACAAACGGCGCATTTTTATTCTAAGAGTTAAAAATATATATTTATTAAGTACTTAGCCGATTTATATTTTCTGGTGAGAATGCATTGCATCTGTTAAATTTTACTGGTAATGCAAATTAAATTGCAGTATTAGTAAAATATTTTTTACTGGAAATTTACTTGTTTGCAAAGTGCCTATCTATGCAAGAAAGGAAAGTGAGTGGTGTTATAAATGAAAAATATCATACTTCACTCGAGGGAAAAATTTGCCGTACTGTTTTTAAGAAATATTATCACCAGTGATGTTCAATCAAAGCGCCTGGAGAAGACAATATAACAGCTGAGCTCCTAAAAAACGCAAGTATTAGTTACATTGAAAGAATGCATCACCTGACCACATTGATCTGGAACAATGAAACACTGCCAGGTGACTGGAACGCAGCAATAATACTCCCCATTCACAAGAAATGCGATAAATTAAATTGCAAAAACTATCGCGGGATTTCCCTACTCAACACAACGTATAAAATAATCAGAAGATTTGTTAATAAAAGACTTAAAGGCCACTCGGAAAGAGTAATTCAAGAGTATCAATGCGGATTTCGACCTGGAAGGTCAACAATAGACCAAATTTTTTCTCTCAAACAGTCCATGGAGAAATGTTTTGAGCATAACATTGGGCTGCATATGCTGTTTGTTGATTTCAAGCAAGCTTTCGATAGCATGAAGAGGAGGGCTATCCCCACAATATTTCATAAATGCAAAATCCCAGACAAACTAACCAGAATAGTGATGATGACTCTGAAAGAAACTGTATCCAAAGTAATGATACAAGATAAAAAATCCGACCCCTTCAGAATTAAAACTGGAGTAAGACAAGGGGATACGCTCTCATCAACAATCTTCAACCTTATGCTATGCTGTGCCATCGATGAAGTAAGCGACGCAAAAAGGACTGGACATATTTTAAACAGAACTACCCAATTATTCGCATACGCAGATGACATAGCAATTGTCAGCAAAAATATCCACGCCCTAACCAAAACCTTCGCTGATATTGAAATTGCTGCTAGTAAAATTGGTCTTAAAACCAATGAAGTTAAGACGAAATATATGATGATGTCCAGACAAAATAAACCAACATCAGGCAAACTGAAAATTGGCGATTTTTCTTATGAAATCGTTGAATGCTTTACCTATTTAGGCTTCAAACTGAGTAGAGACAATTCAATGAGCCTCACCATCGATGAGAGAATTCTAGCAGCGAACAGATCGTATACGTCGTTAACGAATCTCTTCAAATCAAAACTACTAAACAGTCAAAGCAAATTGACTCTGTTTAAAACCATCATTAGGCCAATATTATGCTATGCAGCTGAATCGTGGACTCTAATTGAAGCAGATAAAACAAAACTGCAAGCCTTTGAACGAAAAGTATTCAGAAGAATTTTCGGAGCAATCAAAGATCACGGCGAGTGGCGGATAAGATGGAACGACAAGCTAGATCAACTGATAAAGGGCGAAAATGTTATACGTTTCATCAAAGCGCAGCGGTTAAGATGGCTGGGTCACATCACAAGAATGGACGGTACGAGGGCGCAGAAGAAAATCGTAGAAGCCAGAGCGTTCAACACTAGAGCAAGAGGAAGGCCGAGAACAAGATGGACCGACGAACTAGAGGACGACATCAAGAAACTTAGGATAACGAACTGGAAAAAAGTCGTAAGCGTTCGAGACGTATGGAGGTCCCACGTGCAGCAGGCCCAAGCTCACAAAGAGCTGTAGAGCCAAAAGATGATGATGATGTTCATTTTCGTGTAAATGATCGTACACGATTTCAATCAATTTAAGAATCTCGGCCTATGCCAATTTGTACGTTTTTATTGTCACGGGAACGATATTCGCCTATTACCTTGCACCTGAAAACGAAGGGGCAAGCGCGCTACCAAAAAGGGCAACAACCATTTGCCACCAGTGTTAAAAGCGTAGTTACCTAAAAGTATGCAACTTAATTTGTTACCAATGCGATCTTGCGATCTTCAAAGATAAATTAGCATCAAAGCCAACGTACGGTACTGGTACGAACATTCACACATTTCAAGTAGATGTTTTCTTATTTATTTATTTACTTAGCGACCGCCGCACAGTGAAGCGCGTGTGGGCAAAACCAGTAAAACTGAAAGTGGTAAGTGCAGTAATCATTCTAACATACAAAATCGCTTCCATTTTTTTTAATTCTTGTTTTCTTTTTTTCAAAAAATACTTATTTTGTGAGCTGTCTCTAGAAGGCTGTAGCGTTTTTATTTATGAATCAAAGTTCTCTATTTTTTCGGTAATCAACTCTGCTTAGTGCTTTCTCTTCCATTCATTTCCATTTCTCTGAGTATCAATTAGAAAAGACATTAACTGCGAATATAGAAAAACGGCCAATGAAAATTTGTCCGCTGTTTAAATATTGTCGTTTACTAGACGGGAGAATGCATGCATTATAAATCAAAGTAATTTCTATGTGCTAATATCAGCTTACCTATGTTTCCAAATAATTTTTTATAATAGCATTTACTTTTAAATTTTTTGAATTATTGGGGTTTGATACTCGGAAACAAAAAGAAAAAAAAAATGGAAATATGCTAAAAAAAGCTTAATTTAATAAAACTCTAAACGATGATAATTGGTCAAAGTCCGCAAGCTCAAATTGAGGTCCACAGCTAGGAGATGTGTAGCCGCAAGTAGTAGTAGTAGTAGTAGCACATGGTGGGCCATGTAAAATTTGCTTTTTGAATCGGCTATAAAAAAAAACTAATCAATATTTCTTCAAACATTTTTTTTTTAATTTGGAGATTGAACATTGTCATTTATGAATGAAAAATAATATCGTTCAAATGACTGTCACGACTGGCTTTACAGTAGGCCTTTCGATCAACGGCCGCCGTGGCCAAATGGGTTGGTGCGTGATTACCATTCGGAATTCACAGATAGAACGTTGGAACGAATCTCGGTGAAACCAAAATTAATAAAAAATATTTTTCTAATAGCGGTCGCCCCTCGGCAGGCAATGGCAAACCTCCGAGTGTATTTCTGCCATGAAAAAGCTGCTCATAAAAATATCTGCCGTTCGGAGTCGGCTTGAAACTGTAGGTCCCTCCATTTGTGGAACAACATCAAGACGCACACCACGAATAGGAGGAGGAGCTCGGCCAAACTCCCAAAAAGGGTGTACGCGCCAATTATTGGACTATTTTTTGTGGGGAGCCGTTAAGGACAAATGCTATGCGAACCATCCAGAGACGATTGATGCTTTAAAACTCGAAATCGAAGTTGCCATTCATAATATTGGAGCCCAAACAATTGAAAATGTGCTTAAAAATTGGGTTGATCGAATATATATATATATATAGAAATTATATATATAATATATAATATATATATAATATATATATATATATTCGATCAACGTCTCTGGATGGTTCGCATAGCATTTGTCCTTAACGGCTCCCCACAAAAAATAGTCCAACGGGCATAAATCACATGATTATTCGGTTTTCAAAAACGGTAGCCAAAAGTTCGAGTGTAACTTTGGCAGTGTGACAAGTTACACCGTCCTGAAGAAACCAAATTTCGTCCATGTCATCCTCTTCAATTTTTGGAAACAACTCGTTGAGCATGTCACGGTAACGCTCGCCATTTATTGTAACCGCGGCTTTTCGTTCATTTTCGAAAAAAAATGGCCCGATGATGCCGCCAGAGCAAAAACCGCACCAAACAGTGACTAGTTGTGGATGCTTTTGCTTCTCTACAGTAACGTGTGGATTTTCTGAGCCCCAAATCCGACAATTTTGCTTATTGACGTAGCCACCGATGTGAAAATCAGAAAAGAAGAAGAAGACTCACTACTTTGGAAATAGGTTTTCAATATTTTCCAATTTTGTTCATAGGTATATGTACATATGTATATTTGTCGGTTACACCCTTTTCGAGTGTTTGCCAGAACTCCTCCTGCTGTGTTGTGTAGCTTGATGTCTTCAATAAATAAATGGAGGAACCTACAGTGTTATGCCACCTCCGAGTGACAGATGGTTTTTATGAACAGCTTTTTCATGGCAAAAACACACTTGGTGGTTTGCCATTGTCTGCCGAAGAGCGAACGCTGTTAGACAATTTTTTTTTAT
The DNA here is from genome assembly GCF_027943255.1 of Anastrepha obliqua. Lineage (NCBI taxonomy): Eukaryota > Metazoa > Arthropoda > Insecta > Diptera > Tephritidae > Anastrepha > Anastrepha obliqua. Next base: position 81,719,658 of record NC_072892.1, read on the forward strand.
CGTTTGATGTTTCATGCCTGGTATTTCGAATCTAAATTGCCAAGTAAAATAGATCAGAATTTACCATACATTCAATATAACTCAAAGCTCGGAGCAAATGCGTTTTTAGCCCATAGCCCTGGTTTCACTGCGCCGAAAGTTCATTGCCTTTTCTCCGGAAGACCCGAAGAAGGAATAGGGGGTTATTTCAATAAATGAACTTTATAAGCAGTCAATAAAAAATCTGTCATCTAAAAAGAATAAATCTAAAAGTGCGTTCACATACGCAGTGATTAGCAATGGATGCACAAAAATTAATCTACCCGTTCACATACGACAGATTAGCTCCAAAATTGGCAATCAGCTGTCGAGACTGATTTGAATTGTTTTGCTTCATAAAAATTGGTTCGGTGGAATATTTTATTGTTTTTGGTTGGTTTAATTATTATGAAGAAAAGTCAAAGAGGAGCAATAATTAATTTTATTGCGCAATTTGCTACTAGTAATAGACAGTTGGAAGGCAATCCGTAAACGACGTCTGCTGTGGTTGCAAACAATTATACGCATGCGACATTACATTTTATTATCCTTTTCCTGCGTCCATTTATTTAGTTTTTACACTGGGTTATATGCAAAAAGGTATGGTTATAATCAAATATTATTTTATTACCTCAGATTTTGAGAGAGAAAGTTTGAATGGGTAATCCCGCTTTTTAATTATGGATGGAGAGTTAAGCCCGAAAAAGTAGATAACCTATATTACTTATATGTGAACCTATTATAGCGAATCTAAGTTTAACGCTGCAATTTGTCGTACATTTGTTCGCGTGTATGAAACTTTTTATAACTTTTTGTAATTTATAATCAATGTAACCTTTAGATGTTAGGAACTCCTAGAAAGGATAAAGCGCCTTAATAGATAAATAAAAGTCAAGAAGTGTTTTAATATTGCGGATTATAAAATAAGGATAGATAAATGCGAGTTTTTAGTTAGTTAGGATTTTATGCCCATACATATGTATGTACATGCATATGTATGTCCTCACATGTCCAGGCCTTGCATGTTTTCATTCCTGCCTATTTAACTCATTCATCTATGACATGGATTCTATATGCATATATACATACATATGCGTCGGCAAACACACATACATATATATGTGTGTACATAAATATTTGAAAATGGAACCATCGTAAGGGTGCATATTCCCTGCAGTTGCGAGTGGTTGGCGCCTACGCCTGTCGCAATGAGTACTCAGGCTCGACAATGTCAATAACAACAACAATGCCTATCGCGACAGTGATTGGTTTTTGTGGCGCCACTGCAGTAATGGCGCCATTGCGTTATCTTTCATTAGAGGTTATATATTTTGCGAATCACAGGCGAGAACGCAAAAACGTAACTAGAAATTTATCTAAATATTGCATATCGTACTGACATACATACATAAATAATCGCATTGCAATTCCATATTTGTCTACAGTTTTCAAAGCACACATGAATATACTAATTACATACGCACATATGTATATATGTATGTACACCATCATAAAACGAATCACAGCCCAGCAGATATCTAATCAATTAAAATGGTGGTCTGGAAAGCAGCAAAAAGAATGAAAATAACTAACTTTATATAATGCAGTCAAATCCCTGCAAACGCAAATTGACTTAGAATTAAGCCTCTGGCAATGCTGCACTCCAAAAGTTTTTGAAGCCGCACAAAGAGTGTGTGAACACACTCCAACGCCGTGGTGAGAGCATTGAATCGATCAGGTATGCACCCATGAATGTGTATATGTGTGGGTTTATGGCGTCATTGAATTGCAACACCGCTGTTGTTATTTGGCCATGAAGTGTACAAGAGTGCATTGGCGATGGAACGAGTGTAACTTTACTTAAACGAACCAACAAACGCACAGTGGTGCGAGAATGAGCAAATCCAAATCTGACGAAGCGGCAATGGTGATCGCAGGCATGATTCCGATAGATATATTGGCGGAAGAAAGAGCGAGAGTGTTCATGCAGAAAGAACAGGACCACAGTAACATATCCGCGATCATAAAAAGAGAGAAGGCTACATCCATGCTGAAATGGCAGGAGCGTTGGGAAAACGCGACAAAGGGAAGGTGGACTTATACACTAATCCCAAAAATCGAAAAATGGCTAAATGGAAGCTATGGTGAGCCTAATTTCCAGCTAACGCAATTTTTGACAGGCCATGGTTGCTACCAGAAGTATCTACATCGCCTTAGGATACGTGATTCGCCTTTATGTCGAATATGCCATGAAGAGGAAGATGCAAGACATGTATTTTTTGTATGCCCGCGATTTGTGACTATCAGAGAGGATTTAGCTTCACTATCAGATGATCCGATAGTACCAGAAAACATAGTGGACATCATGATGTCTTCAAAGTATGCGTGGGATAAGATCTCGGCCGCAATTAGCCAAATAATTTATGCATTAAAGCTCGCAGACATATCCGAGGTCAGCGGCAGATAAACAGACGATACTTGACAAAGAAACGAACTCTTAAGTCGACGTGTGACAAGTATGGTGGGAGAGGGTGGACAGGCCCAACTGGGGTGGTTTGCTTCGGTAACAAACAAAACTGGGGGAGGATTAAAGTACATGCAACTTTTGACGGACTGCATGTGAAGTGTAACTGACGTAGAGCCTAGAGTTCAACCGCCTTCCCGACGATTTACTTAACGGTAGTACCGGGAGGGGATCGGTACATGGACGGTAGGAGGTTTAGTTTGGGTTAAAGTCCTACACTGACGGGGTACAGGCTTTCGATGCTTCCTCCTCGTAAAAAAAATAAAAAAAAAAAAAGTACGGGTTTTTCTAAGGCCGTAAAAGAATACACTTATTTGCCACTCTATTTTTGGGCAAAAGTTTTAATAGTTGGCTTCACTTAAAGAGGGCTTTCTGAATTCGAGGCGTCTTTCGTTTTGGTCGGATTGGTTCTAGTTTTCCAGCTAATGACATTTGAAAATGGGCCTTGGACCACTGAAAGCTCATTTAGAACCAACTTGGCTTTATATGTTAAAGTGATTCGATTTTGATAATTGTCAGAAATAAGTGAGGATAAATTAAAAAAATAAACAGTCCTGTGCAATATTTTAGTGGCATAGCTTTAAAAAATAAGGAACTATCTATTAAAAAGTTTAAATTTAAACAAAATTGTTCAACAATAAAAAAATTAAAAATTAAAAGACTTCTCAATGTCCCGTTATAGCGAAAACTAGACCCAATAAGATTACCTTTCAAAACTTATGCCCGAATTTTCAGCTTGCCCAGTGTTATTATAAAATACACGTAAATTAATTTGTTTGAAGAATTATTTTTCATCTTTACATAAAAATAAATAAATTTAAACACAAAAATAAAATGTAAGACAAATTCTTTGATTGACACAAAGTGAAGTCCAAAATAAACAAGACTGGCGTCATAAAAATGTTTTTGGGGGCATCATCTTTTTTAATGCGTTATTGCGTTGGAAGTTACATTGCTAGCTGACTTCCAGTGAAAGCTGGGTGACATTCGGTTCAGTGGAAATGAAATTATTGCCTCTAAAGTGTCAATATGTCTGTGTCATCGGTACAAAAATGGGTTTCGAACAACGAGCTAATATCAAATTTTGTTTTAAAATCGGTAAAACGTTTATCGAAGCATTCGAATTGATGAAAAAAGTTTATAGCGATGTTTGTCTATCTCGTGTCAGAGTTCATGAGTGGTTTACACGTTTCAGAGATGGCTGTGAGGAGATAAATTACAATGAACATACTGGGCCGCCCAAGTTTATAAATTTATCAAAAATGAACCGAAATAATCATTGAAAATCATGGAATCAGAGTTAAATATCTCCAAAACATAGATTTAACGCATTTTAACTCATCATTTGGGCTTACGAAAGGTTTGGGCACGTTTCATTACGCACAAGTTAAATGAGGATTAAAGATTGCTCAGAATTCAACATTCGAAAGACCTCATTAAAAAGGCGAGAACTTCCTTTACAACATTGTAACTGGTGATGAAACGTGGCGCTTCCAACATAAACTGAAATTAAGTGTCAAAGTGCCGAATGTAAGGCCCCAGACGAGCCACCATCCACAAAATCGCGTTTGGAAAAGTCAAAAATCAAGTCGATGCTCATTTGTTTTTAAGATTCCAAGGGAATTGTCCACCACGAGTTCGTGCCAACAGGCCAAACCGTCAATACAATTTTCTGTCTTGGCGTTTTGAAGCGCTTGTTCCATTGCATTCGTCGAATTCGTCCTCATTACCGCGAAGGAGGAAGCTGAGCTTGTTGCATGATAATGCACCATCTCATCGATCAACTCTTGTGACTGATTTTTTGACTAGTAATCGCATTTTAACCATCAATCACTCACCGTATTCACCTGATACGACTCCCTGTGACTTCTACCTATTCGGAAAATTGCATTTGACAACGAAAGGAAAACATTTTGTGTCCGTAGAGGCCATCCAAAAGGCTTGCACCTACATCCTGAAGGACATTCCGGTCAATGACCTTAAACACTCTTTCGAAAAGCTTTTAGATCGCGTAGAACAGTGTTTCGAGGTCAGAGGGGACTATTTTGAATAAGTAAACTCGAAGTTATCAGAACAAAGCTCCTATCGTTTCTATTTTAGCTCAGTCTTGTTTATTTTGGACTTCAGCTAGTATTTTTTTCCATAGTGAAAATCATAGAGCACACCTGATGTTGACTGATATAATTAAATGCAAAAAACAAGCTAATTGATAGATCACGCTCAAACTCTGCGACACTATAGAGGACAGATGTACCAACATTCCAGCAAAAAAAAATTTAGACATGTGTGTAACGCGCGCTTTTTAAATGAACAATTCCCGATATTTTCTGGAACATGTATTTATATCAAGTATTTTTTTCATCGAACTACTTAAAACAACAAGACTTAACAATTTTCAAAATAAACGCTAGACACATGAAATACCTCTTTAAAACAAGATTTGATAAAAGATTTGTAAATAGATTAATATTTTCATCTTCTCCACCTTTTCCAAAATCGTGTAGTGTAAAATAATACATAAGAGTTTTCCACTCCTCAAGAGTTCTTGTGATGTAAGTCCGTCCGCTCCAAAATATTCTTGAAGTTTTTGATTATTTTGAAACTCTATTTTACTACTTAAATCATCACAATAGTGGTGAGTAACTGCTTTTATAACTGCATCCTGCGATGCCGAAGATGAAATCAAATTAAGATTGTGAAAAATGCAGCCAATAATTAAAAGGTTTGGAATTACAACATTATAACTGAGCAGTTGTCTGTATTTATAGCTTCAAAAATATTAGACGACGTTTGGTTTGTAAAGGCATCGTATCCAAAAATCTGCTTAGCTAAATTCTTCGATGCAATCAAATCGGTACTTTCATCAACCACCAGCGAATAGTCATAAGTCTGACAAAATTCTGCTATTTCTTTTACATTTTGTGGAGCTTTTACTATCAGGTCAGTCCATAAGCTCGTGCGTATTTTACCCATAATTTCACTTTTGTACGATTTTGCATACAAAAAATTATTCGCGGAATATAACGGAACTGTTTATATTTTCTTTGATATATTGTGCATTCAACAAGTGATTTTAATCGCGGATAGAAGCACGTGTTGTTACAAAGTAAAATGGAATCTTCGAACGCGTATAAGAGGCATATTTTGTATTTTTTTATAAAAGTGGTAAAAATGCAACAACTGCTGCTGCAGAAACAAACACTGTTCACGAAAAGGATACCGTGAGTGTAAGGACTGCACAAAAGTGGTTTTCAAAATTCCGAAGTGGTAACTGCGACGTGGAGGATGCCCCGCGCGTTGGTCGCCCTGAAGTCTTAAACTCCGACGCCTTGCTCGCACTCGTGGAAGCTGAGCCAAATATGTCAGTCGATATGATAGCTCAGAGGTTAAATTCATCGCATGGAACAGTTCACAAGCACCTGATTCAGTTGGGAAAGGTTTCAAAGCTGGGAAAATGGGTTCCGCATAGACTTTCTGTCGTCAAGCTTCAGCAGAGAGTGAATGTGTGTTCTCAGCTGCTGCAATGGCTTGAAAATGAAAGTTTTTTGAACCGTATCGTTACTGGTGTGGAAAAATGGGTCCTTTACAATAATTCTGCTCGCAAACGCCAATGGTTAGATAAAGATGAAACACCAGAACCGACCCCTAGTGATGGCATTCACCCCGAAAAGACTCTCCTGTCTATTTGGTGGGATATGGCCGGAACCAAACCAGACGATAACTGCTGATTATTTTCCCCATCAGCTATTAAACCAGAATGAGGCACTTAACAAAAATCGACCGTCTTTAGTGAATACACGCAAAGTTTTGTTTCACCACGGGAACGCAAGACCTCATAACGCAAGGCAAACATTAGGCAAGCTGAACGAGCGCGGATGGGAGCTAATACCGCATCCACCATACTCTCCGGATATTGCACCTTGTGATTATCACCTTTTCCGTGGACTTCAATCCCATATGTGTAACAAGAACTACTCCTCAAAAGAATCTATAAAAAGGGATATCGAAGCGTATTTTGGCTCCAAGGACAAAACATTTTTTGAGCAGCAAATTAAAAATTTGCCTAAACGTTGGGAAGACATTGTAAATAATGAAGGCAAATATATTATTGATTAATAAATACTTTAAACATCTGTTTTATTAATTTTAAAACCACCTTTAAAACGCACCCGAACTTATGCACTGACCTGATATTTAAGAACTTCCTGCGTTATATTTTTATTTATATTTAAACTTTTAGTGATCGATAAATCTGGTATGTTTTGCCTAAGTTTATGTGGTCTAATATTAAAAAAGAAATAAATTTCACAAAGTCAAATATAAAGAAGCAAAAGCATTCAGAGAATATAAAAAACAATTTATAAGTTTTCAGATGTTTTCTGATGTTAAAATTGGACCACATATCAAAACGAACATAACAAAATACTGCCACAAGTTATGTACTTATGTACAGGGTGGTTCATGTAGTATATCTTTAACGTATGTTATTTAGACAGTAACAGCTCTTTCCCGCTGGAAGTCAGGATCGCATTTCTGCGAGACTAAACTAATCGCTTTACATTTAAACCACATTGGGAAATATTGCGAACTTATTGCCAAAGTCAATGCTGAGTAGTCCAAATAGTGCGTTTATTAAATATAAATTAAAATCACCAGTTAAGACGAAGCAAAACAACTACATCTGGGAACCGGAAAATCCGCATGTGATCGCAGAGAAGCCAATTTATCTTCAGGGAGTGATAGTTTGTAGTTACTTTTAGAGCGGTGACATCATTGGCCCATTTTTCTTAGAAAAGCTGCTGGAGGCGACATTTCGGTAAGCGGTGAGTGGTATAGAGGCATTATAAACAATTTTTTGTGGCCGGAAATTAACGACATGAACTTGGGTCATATTTAGTTTCAACAGGGTAGTGCGCCAGGCCACACAGGTCATGCCACAATCGGATCTTGTGCGCGCCAAGATTAGTGATCGTGTTGCCTGCCTTCTCGCCGATTCTTGTTGTCCTACTCGGTGCTGCGATTTGAGGGTATTATACTTCTGTTTGTGGAGTTCCGTGAACAACTGATGTTATGCGAATGGGCTCTGCTAGTAGCTCCTGGCATAGCAGGATGCTCTACTGCGAATACAGCCGAGGCAGCCATGTGAATCAAATCGTGTTCCATAAATAATAGAAATGTCTGCACTCTCGAATAAGCCAAGAATATACCGAAAGAAATTAATTTTTGTTAATTTTCTTGAATTATTTAAAATAAATCACTTGGTGTACCACTCCGTATACATTTGCTCACATTACGCACAGACGTCAGCAAAAAATTCGGATTATTTTGATTATTACGCGCGGTACAAATATTTTCATCTACATGCTAATAAGTGCCAATAACTTACATTCCAAGGATGGCCAATATTTTCTAGAAAATTTAAGTAAAGAATGATTTAATATTAAAGTAAATTTTTTTTTCTTAATTCCTCCAATTATTTCATACTCTCTGAGTAAGACGATTCATCCTTGAGCTCAAAATAGCTGTTTACTTCATCGGCGAAGTCGTCATTCATCTGCCTAGTGAGCTCTTTATAGTTGGAAGCAGGAAATACTCGAAGTGTGCCAATTTATAGAGCTTTAAGATAACTGAATTCTTTAGCCTTTGATTTATTTTCGTCTAAGCCTAATTTTATAATATTCTTAAACAAATTTCACATTTAATTTGAATCAGATACATTCAATCTTGTAAAGTTGTATTTATTTTATTATAAAACGTAATTTAATTTATTGTAAAATATAACTCCAGTATTTTTAACCGTAATAAAAACTCTGGAAACCAAATGCGTTTAGTAAGCTAAGCTGCGCGAGCGAGAGTAACACCTGTTTTGCAGCGGCCAGCCAACGCTGTCCACACTACAAAGGTAGTCATTGGCAAGCATTTGAAAAAAGACATCTAGTAGTCATTACAATTTTAAGCCATTGCCATATATGTAAAAAAACGTTAAATTAAATTTTAACAAGTAAAAGGTATTGCCATATAGAAATAAATACATTATGGAAGCTTAATTTTAATATTACATTAGTTCTCGTAGTTTGATTCAACTATTGTTACATAAGACTTAAGTAAATAAACAAATAAATATGTGTGAGCAATTTATAAGTTAATTCATACAATTTTGCTATTGAGTCTGCGAGCTTGAACGTCGATGATCTGTCGCTCATTACCTTTCTAATTCAATCGACGTTAATTCATGATACTGAGCGTATCTAAAACAAAGTATCTCCATGATCATTTGGGCGTGCGACGCATCTTAACGTTTTTCAGCTACAATTTTTCACCAAAAGTACACTCACTCCACTGCAGGTAAATTAGGAGAAAACACAGCACCAATTTTTCAAATGCTTTCCATATTCAAACAGTTTTGCAGAACTTAAATCGCTGATCTCTGTGATTAACCTGTAGCCTCTTCATGTTCGTGCATCCTCACTCGCCGATCGTCCAACTTCCTATAGTAGATTATAACACCCTTTTGTTGTACGTTGATATAATTAAGTGATTGTTCGGTAGAAAGATTTTTCTGAATAAGAATACAAACTTTGGTTCTACCAGAGACCGATGCACCCACCATCAGAGTTTAGCCCCCAAAACATTGTTTAATAATAAAAAAAAAACACAAAGACACTAGGCCGCGTTCAGGACGCCCAAAAATATTAACACATCATGTAACTTGAGACCTTTTTTCAAAGTGTCCAGAAGAATCTCCGACTATAAGAATCCAAATACAACAAAGTTTTAAAAAGCCCGTGTACTCTGACACAATTCGCAAAATTTATGTTTCGTAAAATTATGTGGCGAAAAAGGGGTTCAGCACTCGATAAGTGCAACGTAGAGCCTACAGTGAAGCATTGAGGTGGTGGAGCAATGATATAGGGATGCATGGCTAGTAAAAGTGGAGGAAGAATGGAGTTCATTGAGTTCACTATGGACAAATATGCATACCTTAATATCTTGAAAAGAAATTTGAAGCAAAGCGCTGAAGGATTAGGTGTAGGAAATGGTTACTAGTTTCAGCAAAATAACAATCCGAAGCATACTGCTGACATAGTTAAGGTTTGGTTACTCTATAACGTTTCTCATTAGCTTCGAACACCATCACAATCACCGTATTAAAACCTTTTTTTTCAATGAATCACCATAAAAACCTTTTTTTTTTCAATAAATTATTTTTGTTGGTTCTTTGACTTTTTACCGAAGTGGATGTATTCTTCACAACATTTGCTGTTTCGAACATGGCAACATTGTAGATGAAGGAGTTTCAATAAATGAATCAGTTCTTTATCAGGATCATATAAGTATTATGGCATGTGCTTGCAAATTTTTTTTCGGATGTCGATCTTTGTCAATTGGAATACAACCTAGTTTTGTTTGCTTGATTAAATTCTTATCTGTAGGAATCGGAGGCATGCTGACACATTTTGTTTCCCATAACGTCGGCGTTTGTCTATTCTTTTTCCATTTCATAAATTTCACAACTCTATTTCCTTTTGACGATTGAAAGCATATCAAATTTCGTCGGATCGAAATATTGACTTTTATATGCTCTTAAATTCAATAACTACTTTAGACGAGATACCTCAAACCCAACATTCTCTCGATAGTCCCTCGAGGAAGTTAAATTCGTTAAAGACTTTAGTAACCACAAGTATTATCTAAATTTAAATAGATGAGTCTTGTTAGTCGATAAAAACTTTAAACGTAATACTTCTTTAATACGTCGTGGATTGCGGCCGGAGTAAATTAAACATTTTAATAATGAAATGTTAGATAAAGTCCATTTCTAAACGGCGGCTGCCGTAGTCGAATGGGTTGGTTCGTGGCTATCATTCGGGAGAGCGGTACCGCGGGCATGCAACTCCAATTGATAGAAAAGGTTCTTTAATGTATTTCTGCCATGAAGAAACATCAAGACGCACACCACAAATAAGAAGAGGCGCTCGGCTAAGCACCCAAAACGGTTGTAAGCACCAGTTGTATTTAAGTAAATATGTGTAGATTTTTGCGAAATTTTTACGTTTTCTCTAAATGAACCGTCTCTCCATAAGCCCTATGGTTTCGATCACTGGATTTCTAAATAAAAGTCTCAAACGAATGGTAAGACAACTTTTTTGCTTTATTTATTTATTTATTTATACTGGTTGGGTGGTTAGTTGAAGTGGTGATTCTTCCAGAATCCAACTAGCGCTTCCGCGCCATTTTGTTGCCACATCCTCGTTACCAACTTGTTTAACGGTTATTTACAGCATAACTATATCCAGTATGTGCGGTTAAGGAACCTTATTAGGTTGTTAACGTCTAAGCCAATAGTTGTTCGAGATTCTCGAACAGCGGTTGGCCCAGGGTTAACATTCTGTCCTTCCATAGGGCAGGGCATTCACAGAAGAAATGGAAGATTGTCTCCTTTTTCTCCGGCTGTTTGTAACTGTGACAGTATGTATTGTGAGGGATACCTATTTTGGCTGCTTGTTCTCCGATAGACCAAAAGCCAGTTATGACTGCCGTTAGTCTCCAGGTGTCCCGTCGTTTCATTCTTATTAATGCCGACGATTGCTTGAGGTTGTAGGTGGGCCATAACGTTCTGCTAATTTTGCATTTCGTCTGGACTTTCCACCTACAGTCTGCGATTCGGAGGTATTTTTGGGAAATTGTGCTCTTCACTGCACCTAATGGTGTGAGTACCGATTCTGCAAGAGCGTTATTCATGGCAGATCCCCCTCTTGCCAGTTCATCTGCTTTTTCGTTACCTTCAATGTTCCGATGTCCCGGGACCCAGATTAAGGTAACTTTATGGTTTTCACTCAAGTTGGTGAGGCTATTCCTACTTTGTTCCACCACTTTGGAGGTTGTTGTGGCCGAACCCAGTGCCTGGATTGCAGCTTGGCTATCCGAGAGAATAGCGATATTACCCTTAAAAGAGAAATCTGCGATTAGTAGCCTACAGGCTTCCCCAATTGCCAGTACTTCCGCCTGGAAGACACTGCTGGTATTAGGGAGACGCACAGATTTCTCAATTTTAAGTCTGTGAGAATATATACCAGCTCCAGCACCGCAGCCCATTTTACTTCCATCCGTATAGACTGTAGTGCCGAAGTTGTTTAGAGAGAATCCCTTATTCCATTCTTCCTTAGTTGGAAAGAGAGTGGCAAAATTCGTATTGAAAGTTACCGTCGGGACGATGTAGTCAGTTCTCACCGAGATTAACTGAGTTTGTCGCAATAATAGACTAGCGTGACCATAAGTTTTTTCTCTCCAGCGACCCGCTTCGTTTAACCTAAATGCACTCATGGTTGCCGTCTTCTTAATATGTAGGTCTATTGGAATAACGTGTGTCAGTGCATTGAGAGCCTCTCTAGGACATGATCTGATTGCACCGACCGTTATTACACATGCTGATCTTTGTATTCTGCCGAGTAGTTTGGTATTGTACTCTCTCCTTAGAGCCTTCCACCAAACTACCGAACCATACGATAGAAAAGGTCGTATAACCGTCTTATACAGCCATAATGTATGCTTAGGTTGAAGACCCCATCTTCTTCCAAGCATACGTTTACAGGCATATAAAGTAATTTATTTATACTATTTCTGTAATTTTTATTGCTGTCGATTGTATGAACTTACATGGGGTATATTTATTTTTTGTTTATTTTATTGATACAAATGCTTTGTTTGATTGCTGTTTAAATGGCGTCTCGTTGTTAATGTCACTGAAAATATTTATTTATGCGATTATTGATTGATTTTGTGGAATTGCAATAAGACAGTTATAATAGTTTAACATCAATAAAAAGACTTGATTACAAACATATGCATATGTATGTACGTACGCATACACTACTGCTTCCAGAAATATACAATATGTGTGTGAAAAGTAGACAATTAGCCCTTATATCCGTCTTCACTACATTTGGTAAGGCAAAAATTATTAGAAATATGTACATATGTATGTAACTTTATATGTATTCCAGTTTACTTTCATCCATCTGAGTCTCCTTTTTTGCAATTGCAATAATTGCGCATCTATTTCAATATGTTTTCCGTTTATCTAATATGCCATGTCTCCCTTGAGAATCTTGCAACACGTGATCATCCACTGTCTTGTGTAAACAATTCCATAATTATGCGCTTACATTACCAGATTTGATTCCGTGCACGCGTCAGCATTTGTTATCCTTTTTGAATATTTTGGAGGGTGGAATAAAAAAAACTGTTTTCATTATTTGCTGGAATGTAAAAAACATTCGGAATTCTGATAGCACAAGAGGTGAAAACTTACTCCAGTGGTGGACTATCACTCCGGAGATATCCGAAATGTCGGTCAGTATCCTCCCATGGCTGTAACTAGGGTTTGACCACTGCTTTAAAGTGTTCACACTTATTACCGAACTCTTATCAACATGTTTCGTCTGAAAAGAAGTTCAGTATTGCATAACACGCTTTCGATGGCGTGGCTCACATTGCACCGGTTATAAGAACAGATGTGAGCCTGAGAACTTGTCAACTATCTTAATATTCCCACCCTTTCAAGGGCATTTCACCACACTGCAATGACTTGGTAGAGACTTGAACTAATTACCGCTGTGGTGAGCCAGTGTGTTATTCTAGATGCTCTTCCCCAATTTTCCCTAATTTACCTGCTGCGACTGCGACCAAATTAGCTTCTTATCGAGCGTAAAGTTTAGATATTTTGCTCTTTCTGTTTCTTAGAGGGTTTTCTCCGCTAGGGTTAAATGTCTTCCATATAGTATATACAGTTTTTTGACACTCTTTTATATTTAATTTCTTGCTCTTTTTGCACATCCCTCTTTAAGCACAAATCAATTTATGTCATTTTCATGTTTTATCGATATGTCAAGCAGAGGAATGGTTGCTTAAAATTTCTGCAGACCGAATCTCGTCTAGGGACACAAATTTAAACTAATGGAATGTTTACGATCTTACAACAATAGGAGCAACTGTAAGCAAGATGTAATGCTTTCGCTCCAGATTTACTCCGTTTAGCATAAACGCAAACTAAAAGATTTTTAATACATGAAGATATACTCCTTGGCTTTCAAGCACTTTTTCCAGATAATACCTTCAGCCTTGACGCTAATGCTAAAAAAATATGCCACATAATATGCCACAAAATACAAATACAGCAGCAAAGTATAAAAATATCTATCTGTCTGTCTAATGGAAGCGCGACCGTCAAAATTCAAACTTAGAGAATTTTTCCGTAGACGTGGTGGTCCTTCAAAGTCGACTCTTCAACGTTTGGTGGCCAAATTTGAGACGACTGCGTCAGTAAACAATCAGCCAACACCCGTACGTTCAAGGAACGCAAGATCAGCCGAGAACATTGCCGCGGTCCGTGAAAGTGTACAGCAGAACCCGAGGCAGTCTATTCCTCGCCGTGCACAAGAACTTGGCCTTTCGCAGACTTCAACTTGGCGAATTTTGCGTCGGGACTTAGGCCTACACCCGCACAAGATCCAACTGATCCAGGAGCTCAAAGTATGACCACAACGCCGTTTGTTCGCTGACTGGGCTGCAAATCGTTTGGAAGAGAACCCCAATTTTAGGCGAAAAATCATCTTTAGTGACGAGGCGCATTTTTGGATGAATGGCTGTGTTAACAAAAAAAATTGCCGTATATGGGACGACACCAATCCACATGAGGTTCACCAGGTGATAATGCATCCTCAAAAAATTACCGTTTGGTGTGGATTTTGGGCCGGCGGCGTCATTGGTCCGTACTTTTTTGAAAACGACGTTGGTGAGGCGGTCACCGTCAACAGCGAGCGCTACACAACGATGATAACCAATTTCTTATGGCCCATATTGAACCATATGGACCAAGACGACATGTGGTTCCAGCAGGATGGCGCTACGTGCCACACAGCAAACGCCACGATTGACATTCTGCATGAACGATTTGAGGGTAAGGTTATCTCTCGCAGGGGTGATGTGAATTGGCCACCAAGGTCATGCGATTTGACCCCGCTAGACTTTTTCCTGTGGGGTTTCTTGAAGTCTCAGGTCTATGCAAATAAACCACAATCGAAGGTGAACATAACACAGGTCATCGCTCAAATTCAGCCGGACCTATGCGGAAGAGTCATTGAAAATTGGACTACTCGGATCCGTTCCACCGTAAGAAGCCGAGGCGGGCATTTGAATGATGTCATATTCCACACTTAATGGCATATATGCGTCTTCCAAATAAAAAAATAATTTTGTCAATAACTCATACACAGCTTGTTTTATTCCATTTCAACATCTACCCGCCCTTATTGAAAAACCCTTTATTTACACACCCTATAGGTCCCAAAATGACACGTGCATCTGCAGCAAATACAATATTTGAAGAAGTTGAATATTCATAAGTTCATAAATAAATGGGTGCAACGGTATACCGAAGTTAAAAACGTTGACCTCTCCGAACAATAATTCGTTGTCGTGTGTCTTTGCATTAAATTCTTTAAAAAAATGTTTAAAATTTGCAATTTATCAAACCCATTAGTTTTCAACAAACTTGAGTAAAGCTTTTTATATACCACATCAACATTTTGCGCTCACCCCAAATTTATCTAAGAGATACGTGAAAGAAAGTATTATACCAAAAAGGTATGCTCAAAACACGAAATTATGTCTTCAAAATAGAAATTATGCTTTTTTCAGATGCGCAAAGTCACGTATTTATAACGAAATATTATATAAGATATTAACCATACGTCTTAAGGAAATTCAAACGGAATTAGATATTAGGTATGAAATAAATCGCAATATGAAATGCCAAAATAATATTAAAGCTATTAAACTCTGTGGAAAAAATACACCGCCGTACTTACATAATTTATTAATTATTCTAGCACCTCTTCCCATAACCAAATCAGAATCAGAGGTCCTTTTTATGACTTTGTCGACTCAAAACATATTATATGTATTTAAGAAGTACGATAAAGAGCCGATAAATTAGCAGCACATCTTTATAGCTATGGCATAGATATGTATTTATATTTTTTAGTTCTTCTCTATAAATAATATATAAAAAAATCACATTAATACAAACGTATTCATATACTCGTATGTATGCATTCAGTATAATATTCAGTGAAAATTATCCCACATTCTTTATTTAAGGAAGTTAAATATTGAACTGTTTAAATAAATCATATATATATATATATATATATATATATGTATATATATATAATTGGCGCGTACAATAAATCATTTATAATCATAGAATTTGGAGTGACTCAGTATGGCATAAGGATGTGAATTCAACATCAATATTTCCACACATCGATGTAAAATTGCGGGAGCATTGAGGGTCCTATAAGTATAATATTTGGTTATTAACTGTTTTTGTTGGTTTAAGTTTTAACTTCGGTAGGCAGATCCCACAGCCTTGTTTTTTTCTTTTATTTCAAAAATAAAATGCGAAATGCGACCGTAAATATGTTGTGATTTGGATATATTAAATTAGCATTAATTTAATTCAGTGTAATTGAACATATTTATTTGTAAAAACCAATGCTCGATTTCACTAGTCAATTTTAAAATGTAAGTATGTACAATTTCAATAAAAAAACTTTTTAAATCTATTTTTTTAAATAAGTATAAAAAATTTAAAAGCTACATACGAACCGCCTTGGCCAAACGTGTTAAAAAGTGAAGTAATAATCTTTTATTAATAAATCAATACAAATAAATGGAATCCGTGACAAAAACATTAATATTTAGTAGGCCCACTCACAAAACAATGCCATTGTCTCTAAACCCACGGATAGTAGTCGCTGTTTTGTGACAAGTAGTATTGTCTTGTTGGAATTGAAATATATCAAAATTAGTGGCGCCGAAAATTCGCGTTAACGAAGACAAAAGTACAATTTCTAATACATTTATGTACTTTCGGGTCCATGCGACCTTCGAAATTGAACATTTCGCCGATACCAACAGCAGCTATACCGCCCCAGATCACGATTTTTCTTCTCCCATGCTTAACAAAGGTACCACGTAATGCCCACTAAACCATCGCCTCATGAGTGTCACATCAGGTGTTCCAATATATGTAAGAAAAGAAAAATATTGTTTTATAAGATTTGTGTTATTTCCTCGAAATTCGAGTAAGGGGTAAGAAGCTATACCTGTTAATATTTTAAAATGTAGTAAGCTAAGCCGCCCTTGCAGTTCGATTTGTCTACGTACAAGGTTGGTATTGGAAACCTGTTTGTTAACTCTTTTCCTATTTTTTTCCTGAAAACCACTGCTTCTAGAAGCCTTTTTCTGCGCTGATCGAGCATTAACGGATTTTCCAATTTCTTTCTACAGAGCAGCTGCAAGGACAGAAGAGGATTTTTTACGATTCTTGAGAGACTGGCGTGTAAGTTTTCGGTCTTCTCATTCACTAGTGAGGCGTTTTGATTTGATTTTTTTTTTATTCATTATGGTGGGATTTTGGCTCCGCAAATCGTTCAATAGCACATTCGACTGCGCACCGGGAACATCGCACCAAATTGCTCATCTCAGGACTTCACTTCCTCACTTATAACTTGGATTCTCACTCTTTTGTCGTAAGTTCATATTTTTTAGGCATATTCGTAGAAAGAAATTATTTATATCCACTTAATAATTTTGTACTGACGATTATTCTCACATTAGCTACTAAATTTAAATGCCAAAATATTTTAATAATACCTTTAAAAATGCAACGTTTTAGACTTTACGCACCAAGAGTGTGCCACGGCATTTCCCATAAAAAATGTATTTTTGAAATCAAAGGTTAAACACACAAGTGATACATTTGCAAAAAGCAAAGATCACTTTGTCAACTACCTTTGAAATTACTTTTATTTTAGTGGGACGCCTAATACGTTTGGCCAATACTGTAGAATTAATTTCAAATTTTTTGTATTATTAGAAAAATCATGTATAATCTTCAAAAAATGCTTATGGTTACTCAATTTTAAAGATGAATATCTCAATGTGCAGAGGTCGAGAATTTCTTTGGTGGGGAATTGTACGCAAGCATCTTAGGAAGGATGGATCTCCTGTCCGCTAGTGCTTGTAGCCCAAGTAATTTCCTTTGCGATTCATATGAGAAGGTATCACTACAGGCACTTGCATCACAATGCAATATTAATTTGATATTTTTCTCCTCGAAATTATAAGAAAAACTAAACATTTGACATTTTTTAGTCTAAAGTTGACAGTTTTTGTTTTATATTGAGAATATTTATTTTATACAGCAGTGCTTTATTCCGATGCCTTGGCATAAAACTGAATGTGATTCTTTGCTATTCTAGAACCGAGGCTTAATATTTGTATATTAAACATCTGCAAAAACATCAAACCGCTCATGTGACTGTATCATCTTTGAAATTTTCTAACACACTTGCATATGCGCTCTAAAAATATTTCTCTTCTTTCCATTGCACTTCCCTTGAAGCAGTATTTACCACGGATTAAGCCCATTGCCAATTATAATATTTTGCTATTTTGATAGATTAGCTAGCAAAACGAACGAGACACAAGAAAAATGCGGCACGTGATCTAAAACAAATTCCCACAATATGTGCATACACACATACATACATGCATACATGTGAATGAATGTAGATGTGAAGAGAAGTACGATTGTCACAAGGTTAAATGTATGTATGAGACACTATATTCGTTTCCATTTAACGTGCACAAGATGACTGAATTGATTTCAACAGTGGCCCATGTCGACACACGCCCACCAGCCGCATCAATACATGCAACACCCGACGACAACAATAACGTTACCTTAACTCAGCAGCTTTTGACACTTGTGCACATCCTGAGGCGTTCGAAATCACATCCATCACATGAAACTAACGAAACGAAAATATTTGCAGATGATTTTATGAGTGCACACCTCCCTCACTTGCTGACAAAAGCTTCCTCTCACGCATTGTTTGCGCTGGTGACTAGGACTGTTGCACGTGCCGTAGCGATTGCTTCCAAAAAACGAAGAAGGAGCAGGAGAATAACCAAAGGCGCGTACATCAATTGTCAATGGTGTAACTCACAACCGTCGAAATTTCCTACCACTGGGAGGCAGTCGGCCACGTGACTTACCCGCAATCGAAGCGTCGTAACGCAGAGATGCACAGAAAGAACTGCGCGACGATTCCGCGCTGATGTTGAAATAAAGTTTTTAAACGAAGTGTAATAAGGCGGAAAATTGAAAAACAATTGGAAAGGCAAATATTATACAAAAAAGAGCAACAAGCATAGGCGGAAGGAAGTGCGGAAGTGATAGGATGTGTTGAATAAGTGCCACCAAAGCAAGCTAGCACCCGCTGTACTCTTATGACGATTCCATGCGTTATTCCGTTATTCCTAACTCTGATTCGTTTTACTTTGTTTGTCCTTAATTAGCTTGTCAAATAAGCAGCCACTGCGTCTGTGTACTCCATCTAACTTCTCGTACTCATCCTTCTACCTATTTACACACACTTTGTATTATATCAATCAATAGGGTCACTTTCATCGTTGTCCTTTGGTGGAGGTACAAAGTGTTTCAGTGTTTTTTGTGGCAGCAACATTGGAAAACCAACAAAAGTACAGCAAATGGGGCTAGTGACACGAACAGTTGTAAAATCGGCGTTAAAGATTTTAGTATTAAGAGAAAAAATACACAAACGAATGTTGATACTATTAATGCCCTTAAAAGGTTCTTAATCCGCGGCTGAGGTCACGTTTGTTCGATATTCTGTAGTTGTGGGAACAATAAAAAATTTAAGTGAAAGGAATGTTAGAAAAAAACACAATTTATTAAAATATTTCACCGGGCGTAATACTGTTGTTTAATAGAAATTGATAACATATATTATATTTATGTAAATAGAGTTGTTATGACAAAACTTTGTATATATGTATAAGTATGTAAATAAGTAAGTATCCTACGTAATTTTTTATATTGTTTTAAGGTTTTTGAATAGTAGCTACGTAAAAACTTACATTAAATAAAAGTTGATATAAAGTAGAATTTCCCTTCTTGTAACGAGTGGATAGGATTGAGTGACACAAGAGAATGTGTAATGGAATAGTTAGTATTTAACCTATATAAAACTTGGCGTTTCCTGTGTTAGCTGAGCCAAATGCATCGCGATTTTCTCTAAAGTCTAGCTAATTTTAATTTTCGCTTTTGGAGTAGCCTTCTCAAACACTTCGGGAGGTACTAAGGATACTAATATTAGTGAAAATATAAATCAACCCTAAAATTTCCGGAATTTGTAAAGGACCGGTATTTCGGGATATTTGATATGTAATTCCGGAATTAATACAAACTAAGCGATTTCGGGATCCCGCGAATACCAACCCTGCTTCCCTCTTCGCCCCTGCGTTTTATCCTATTTTACTTTTGTAAATTCAACGAAAGCGCCTAAGCCCCAGGAACGAAGTTGCTAACAGTCAACTGTTTGACAATTTTTTTTTTTTTGATTATTTTGTTATTCCTACATTAATCATACATCTGTCATACTGACATCCAGTACATTTTTTAACAATTAGTTAGGAAAATTATTAAATATATTTCATCATGGCCAGTGCCAAGACAAATACAGCGATTACATTTTAGGAAAACAATTACATTTTATGTAGAACAGTTATTTGACAATTGGCATTTGAAATGCCAGCGCTAAGCTA
Source organism: Anastrepha obliqua (assembly GCF_027943255.1). Taxonomy (NCBI): domain Eukaryota; kingdom Metazoa; phylum Arthropoda; class Insecta; order Diptera; family Tephritidae; genus Anastrepha; species Anastrepha obliqua. The sequence goes on from NC_072892.1 coordinate 81,739,900, forward strand.
AAGCTTAAAATATCAAAAAGAAGAAGAAAAAGTAGGTAAATTATTTTTACGGGCAAAAATTTGATATTTGAAAGATATTTCCTTCCAGTGGATGAAACGAAGTTAATTGACAAGTGATTCAGTGGTGCGAAAAAGCATTATTACCAAACTGTCAGAAATAAGCGAAAGAGGTCATTCACCGCGAAACACATTTGCTGAACTGCCAACTAACAAACTACCAAACTAACGTAATTGGTTTGTGTACTCCTATAATTTTGCTTATTGAGTCTATGATTATTCAAATCCTTATGGATTTTATCAAAATATAGATGGATCAATATAGAGTAGTTTCTTGACTAGAACACTATAGGTTAAAAAAGGAGGCTTGCTCTTCGATTTTATGATTCTCTGCGCCCCTTAATTTATCAACGCAATTTTCATTCCTAAAAAATAAGGACTCAAAATATATATATGTAAGAATATTAATAAAATTCGGTGCATTCGATTTTAAATGGCTAAAAGTTTAGATACACCACAAATGCCTAGGCTCATCAAGCAAATTTTTGCTGCAATAAGCATTCTCGTATTGTAACTGTTTTTGTTTTTTTTTTGGCAACCAAAATATTCATAACATTCATATTGATTTCACAGTCTTGTAACATATATATACTGGGTCCGGCACTAGAAGTGTAACTACCCGCAGACCGCTCACACGGCTGCTACACGGAAGCATCTTGTCGAGAGTAAACGGGAAAAAAGAAAATCTATATTATATTTGGCTGGAAAATCACAGCCAACAATTGTTCGTGAGCTCGAGCACCTTAAAGTAATTAAAGCTTTTGTGTATCGCCCCATTACTCGCTACAATGATCTGGTAGCATCGCGAAACGTCATCAAAAGACTGCAACGTCACGTGAAGTGGTTCAAAAAGTGAAGAAGCGACTTGAGCAAAATCCCCGACGAAGTGCCAATCAAATGGCGAAAGAACTGAAAATATCTGATATTTACTCCGCCGAATATTGAGAAATGATCTCAATGTCAAGCCTTACAAGATCCCAAAGGCGCATGATCTCACACCAAAGCAGCAACAATTCAGACTAGAGAGAGCGAAGACGCTGCTTAGCTTGGCCGAAAGCGGTCAATTTTCGAACATTGTGTTTTCTGACGAGAAAATTTTTCAAATCAAGCAATTCGTAAACTCCCAAAACGATAGGGTTTATTTGACCGAGAGAGAGTTCGTGCCATCAATTGGCAACCGCAATCGTTTTCATCGGGTCTGGTCTCAAGGTGAGTGCGAAATATTATTGCGAAAGTATTCTGGAAGTTGCTTTGAAGCCGTGGGCGGACAAACATTTCGATGGCAGACCATGCACGTTTCAACAGGACTCGGCACGGTCTCATAAAGCTCGAGTGAGCCCAGAATGCTGGAAAAACAACGTTCCGAACTTCATAACGTCCACACAATGGCTCTTAAATTCACCAGACGCGAATCCGATGGATTATTCTCTTTGGGCCATTTTGGGCTGCTTGCGATTCGTTTCTGGATCGTCTCAAGGCAACAGGTGGTCATATCGAGCAAAAGTAAATTGATTCTTAATTTATTTATTATTTTCACATGTTTTTTTCTTTGAATTGAATAAAAGTAATTTTCCAAACTAAATTTATAGTCTTTTTAATTGGTTACATTTCGAATGCCGGACCCTGTTTATAAAAATATATATTGTATATAGTTGGCGCTTATACCCTTTTCGGGTGCTTGTCCGAACTCCTCCTCCTATTTGTGACGTGCATCTTGATGTTGTTCCACAAATGGAGGGACCAACAGTTTTAAGCCCACTTCGAACGGAAGATATTTTTTTTATATTTTTTTTTGCAGTCTTATTTGGTAATTATTTGGAAATTAAATTTTTGAAGCATAGCATTATTGAAATACTATTACAGACTCTAAGATGAAGGGTGATTTTTTAAGAGCTATAGGAAAGTTTTCCAAACAAACACACGTAAAATTCAGAAAAATGCATGGAATGTTTATTTTAATCGACAGTACAGTCCATATAATTTAATGTTTGAAGATTATTTCATGCAAATGTTGACCGCGACTGCGCTTCAAATTTGGCATACTCGTTTTTGGCATACTCTTTCCAATGTCTCGACCGGTATCTCACATATAAATGCTTTAATGTTGTCTTCCAATGCGTTAATTGAAGCAGGCTTGTCTGAATAGACATGAGCTTTAACATAGCTCCACAAAAAATAATCTTAAGGCGTTATATCGCACGATCTGGGTGGCCAATTGACAGGTCCCAAACGTGAAATAAAATGTTCACCGAACTCGCCTCTCTACAAGTCCTTTGTTACGCGTGCTGTGTGGTATGTGACACCGTCTTGCTGAAACCACAAGTCATGCAAGTTTAGCTCTTGCATTTTGGGCAAAAAAAAGTTGGATATGAATTCACGGTAGCGCTCACCATTCACAGTTACGTTACGATTCGCAGCATCTTTGAAGAAGTGCGGTCCAATGATACCTCCAGCCCATAAACCGCACCAAACTGTGACCATTTCGGGATACATTGGTAGCTCTTGCTATTCTTCTGGCTGATCTTCACTCCAATTCTGCTTATTTACGTACCCATTGATCCAAAAATGAGCTTCGTCGCTGAACAAAATTTTTCGATAAAAAAGTGGATCTTCGGCCAACTTTCCAAGAGCCCATTCACCAAAATTCTGCGTTGCGGTAGGTCGTTCGGCTTCAATTCTTGCACCAGCTGTATTTTGAAAGGCTTCACACCTAAATCCTTTCGAAAAATTTTCCACGTTGTTGAGTAACAGAGGCCCAATTGCTGCGAACGGTGACGAATCGATAATTGATGGTCATCATTAACACTGGCCGATACGTTTATCTCTAACAAGACTACGTCCTGAAACATTCACCTCATGATGTTGGACGTTGATTATTATACAACTATTCAGAAAATTATCAAAACGCTGGCGCAAAGTGTCGACCTTAATTAGAATACTTAGCACACTGAGCGCAAAAAAGGATGTGACCTGGTGTGTGCGAAAATCTTGTTAAATCAGAACATCAAATAAATTTCGATTTGTTAATTTTTAAATATTTATTTATATGCTTTATTTCTTGCCCGACTCCCAAGTACTTTGCAGGGGCCTATTCACAATAGTATATTTTTTTTTTACTTTACAACACTATGAATCAGGTCACAAATAGTTATGTGCCTTCAACTCAAACCAGCTAAATCAACTCAAATAGGATATTTTATGTTCTTTGTTTTGTGTTCTTTTACAACTCGGATACAAAAAGAATATAGTTAATGACAGCATTGATTTTGCTCATATATGATTCATATACAGGTAGAAAGGCAAAACTTATACCAGGTGTCATATGTGATTCATTTTACAAGGAACCGGTTAATATTCATATTAAAATTCATTTTCGTTTTTATTTTAATATTAATTTAAATTTTTTTTTTTTTTTTGTTTCGCTTTGTTCTCTTTTTAATTTTTGCTTGTTTTGTTTAATTTTTTTTTTTTATTTAATTTTATTTGGTTCTATATTTATCTGATAGGAATCAGCAAAGATATTTTTTTATTGGCTAACATAGTACCGAGCTGTCATCATATGTAAATATAAGAATTTGTTTTATATTCCAAAAAAACTATTGTTTCATTTGATAAAATTATTCGACTCATTTATTTCATTTGCATTAATTCCTTCCTTCTCCGAAATGTAAAATATTAAAATACCACATCAATTACTTATAAATAGTAGAGGTTTAATGTTGGATTAAAAGTCTTTCAATCAAATTAATTTTTTTGCGAGTGTTCTAGGTCGTGCCAATTTTTTCATGTACTTAAGGTGTTTGCTCACATGGAACTACATACGTACATATGTATGTACATACATATGCATATATTCGCATCAATTCTTTGTCGCCCCGAAAGTCGTTGAAAGTCATCGATAAGAAAAATTTTGATTCGATACTGATAGCATAGAAAGACGTTGGAAATGTTGTGTGCCTTATGTGTCTTTCTATAAATATTTACATATTATATGGTTAACTACAGACAGAATGATCTATGAAAAATTGTAAAAAAATTGTTGATATATCTTACGTTTATATATTAAATTAGAAAAATTCTTCCGAGCATGTGCTTTATATAGAATTAAACTCTCAACATCGTATACAAAAACAAAAGACTTGCCAAAAATAAATGCAACTTTTGAGGGACTTGCACACTTCACCGGATTTAACGTTACACTAAAATTGAATGGGCTATAAAACTGCACACATTGGCGTTTTCTAATGATGACCAATTTTTTAAATTTTTTAGATTTTTTTGAATTTTACAAAGTTTAGGGCTTTAAATTACATAGTAGAATGTTGTAGAGTTCACAGTACTTTTGTGAAACATAAAAGAAAAAATTAAATACCAACAAAAAAAATAGTTAAAACTTAAAAGAGCATCGCGCCCCTATTATGCTGAATGTAGGTGTATTAACATATTTTAATTGCGTTCCTAAGAAGTTGTATAAAGAGCGCAACTTTTCTGTCGTAAAAAGAAATAAAAAATTTATTAATAACTACATTTCAAAAAGCAGAGGGAAATTTAAGTACAGAGGAGTACGACCAGAATTTTTTTGATCCTCCATTTTATGTGACAATATAACGTACCCATTTTGAAATATTTTATTAGATTTAAATTTTTTTTTTTAGTTTTAACTTTTCAGAAAGGTGGCAACACTTTTCATAAATAATTCTAAATCAAAGGTTTACCAAACACTTTTTATTACATACCAATATGTATAGTGTACTTTGAGGTGCATGAAACAAAGGTAGTGATTCACCTGGCGCGAAAGAACGTTATTACCAAACTATGTATATACAAAAGGACGTTCGAAGAAAAACACATTTGAACGAACAGAAATGAACTGTCACTTAAAACACTAACGAAACTTGGCAAAAATTATTTCGTTTGTTGAGCTGGGTGCATCTTTCGCTCAGTGATGACTGGCAGTTATCAAAGTGTTATATTTGGGCTAAGCTCACATGTGCGCAATCTCATATTTTGAGCTTTGAGCTTTCTAACACTCGAAAATCTCTGGATATATACCCTGTTTGTAGTTTATACTTTTCGTATCAGTTGGAAACTATACTATAAGTCATTGTCCTTATATAAGTAAGGTCTAACTGACTTTTCAGTTTGGCAAACACAATGACATATAATCACAACCCCACGATAAATCCCAGTTCGTTTAAACTAATAATACGTTCACATATACATATCTACTTTTTCGTGCTTAACTCCCAATCCGTAATTAAAAAGCGTGATTTCCCACACACAATTTCTCTCCCAAAATCTGAGATTATAAAATATTCCTAGATAATAACCATACTTTTTGACATGCAACTCTGTGTTTTCCGTGTAATAGATCATTATTTTTACGCGTGTAAAGAAACAGGTCAAAGTAAAAACTAAATAAAATAGATGCCGGCAAAGAAAACAGGTCTGTAAACACAATTCTAATAAAATGTTTCTTAAATATTATTAGCTATGGATTCATTTTACAGAAAAAAGCGTGTGCCCTCTTATTACTTATTATAAAATATAATATTGAATTTCGAACGCGTATTGCTGCTATAATTTTTTCAAACCTCAGTAAACGTGTTTTACTGATTTCCTCTAACTGTTTATTATTAGCAGCCAAATGCGCAATTAAATTAGCTATCACTTCTCCTTGTCTACACCGAAATATTTCACCAAAATAATTTCAATGAAGAAAAACCTTTCACAACAGTATTGACAGCTGATTGTCAACTTTGCAGGTAATCTGCCATATGAGAACTGGTTGATTAATTTTGTGGATTAATTGGTAATTAATACATATGTGAACGTACTTTAACCCATTCGATCCCATTGTACTCGCTTGAGTACAGAAAAAGCATCTTTTTCGAAACGACGTCAAAAGCCAACGCTTACAAATTTTTAAATGTACTCGCCACTTTATAATACAGAGCAATGTCGAAAAGGAATACACATGTTTCTCCTTCTTTTTTTTGAGTCCCGTTATCCGTTATTCATTTGTCTTTGCGTGCACCTTTGCTATTTTTCTTCTTTTCATGGTTTAGTTTGCAATAAGCTCTCTGTTTGACAAAATCTAAGTTATCACGGAAAAAGTTCAGTGTTGTAATATTCATAATACATATAATTTGTATACTTTATACCAAAAAAACGAAAAAAGTTGTGGAAAAGTGCATTTCGGTAGGTTTAAATTCTAGTGTACTCGCATGGGTACAGTGGGAACATTCATATATATTTTGTGTGCATATTTCATGTAGATTTGGTAATGGATGTAAAAAAATTTTACGGAAAGAGGTTTCATAACCTTTCTGCGGCCACCGACTATATTGAATCAAGCGACCGTAGTCACTTCGACTTCGCTATTATACCGCCAAATACCCACTGTGACACAGATGAGGAGGACATTGAAGAGGATAATATATTGCGTGATGATATTCCAACCTTGGAATCGTATTTTTCGATTCTTCTTTACGTCATATGACCTTCTTAGAATTTTGAAAGAACAAGGATTTAAGGCTACTGGGACTGTTCGTGAACGGCGACCAAAAAATGTCCTCTGAAAACGAACAAAGAACTACAAAAGAAGCAACGGTCTCCCCGTTTGATTTTATGTAAGTTTATCATAATGATTTATTTGAATAGTTGTTTTGTATCAAATTTTGTAGGTTTTCTGACTCAGGAATACTTTTTGTGACGTGGAATGACAATAGCGTTGTGACAGTGGGAACAAATTTTGATAGAATTGAACCTTTACATACCGTCAAACGATGGTCAAGACAAGAGAGGCGCAAGGTGAATGCCCATCAGCCGAAGTTGATAGCGGAATACATCTCAGGAATGGGAGGAGTTGACCTCCACGACCAAGCTTTGAATACTTACAATATAAAGTTTAGAGGAAAGAAATAGTGGTGGCCTCTTTTCACCACAATGATAAGCTCGTGCGTAGTAAACGCATGGAAGCTTTATAAAATGGCAAGTAAGAGTCAATGCGACTTGTTGCAATACCAACGTGAAATTGTGCGATTTTATTTACGCAATTATAATATCCGGGACATATCTTCAAAACGATCGACGACGGCATCAATAGCTGGTTCCTCATATAAGCATTTTCCAAAAAGGATATCGAATCAGCTGAGGTGCACGGAGTGCCACCAAAGAATTCGATGGATTTGCGAGTTATGCAATGTAGCCCTTTGCGTAGAGAGAGAATGTTTCAAAAACTTCCATACTGTTAACCGAACTAATAATTTAATACCCCATATTTTCATATACAGGCAATGTATATACAGGGTTGGCCATATTAAACTGACCCATTGAGTAACTTTATAACTTTTTACTGTAATTTGAAATCTAAGGTTTACGTCAACAAGCCAAAGACACTAGGCGCACTTAAGGCCAATATCCGACGGGAAATAGCCGCTATATCGGCCGAGACGCTGGCCAAAACTATGGAAAACGCCGAAAAACGGGCACATTACGCTATACAAGCTAAGGGCGACCACTTGCGCGATATCATATTCAAAAAGTGATGTAAACGAATCTCCTTGAACTAAATTAAATGTTTTTCACAATGAAACACAAAAAAATGTTTCTTTTTCCATATTTTTTTAATAATCACATGGGTCAGTTTAAGATGGCCAACCCTGTACATATTATCCCATTGTACTCGATTGGGTACAGCCCAAAAAATGCATTTCTTTGATTTTTTTTCGTGTTTTTTTTTTAAGGAGCTTAATTACACTATTTCAATAAACGTTTTATAAACGCATTTAAAAAAAAATTGTTTTATATAAGGTTGGGATTTAATGGGTTAAGACTAAATATTGAGAGCTGTATTTATTTGCTTAACTACCATATTCAATTTAGTGCTACGCTTTAGAAAGAGCGAGTGTTGAAAGCGAGTCTAAAGGGTCTTTCAAAAGACGCGCCTAGATATTGTTTCAAAATGAACCATGATAAATTTAGATTACTTCAGGTTTCACTATTTTTATTCAAAATACGACTCTTAGCAATTATATGCTCATTTAAATGTCCACCATAAACATCTACAGGCTTAAATTTGCAAAACAGTTGGTTCATGAATGTCTAATTGAATGAATTGATGTTGAAGGTTGTGCAGCAACATTTTGCGCTACAGAAACAATATTCTCAACAGAATGTCCAGTTTCCGGCCTAACAGTTCTATCCTCGACAGAACCACTTTATTGATATTTTTTCACCATTATCAACTATTCGGATGATTATTTCCACCAAAAAAATCTTGTGCGATACATTATCTAAAGATGGGCCATTTCCACAACGAGTTTCAATATATGATGCAGATATTAATATAATATAATAATAATTTACATTTTAATTTTATTCTGTAAGAACTTGTAAATTATTTAACGGGTTTTCCTATCGTGTAAATTTGTGCATCTGTCTACTGAACAATTGGCCAAGATGGCATAAAAAAGGCACCGTATAGGAATTATTCACAACTGACATATAGGAGTCACTTTTGAAGGACCCTTTATTAAAGTGTAATTCTATCTGACTAATGTATGTACTCTATATCTGTTTGCTTTTAAATATTTTGGTTTGTTCCTTTACTTTGGAAATTAAAAATGGACCAAGAGCTAAAAGCAGTTAAAGACTGCCTGCGAGAACTATTTAATTGCCATATAAAGGTAAATCAAAATAAACAAAATCCTCTGAGAATTATTAAAAATAGAAGGATGCTTCAGATGCAGTTCGCAAAGGTATGTTGGGTTCTGAGTTCCACCGAGAAGTACCAAAAATAAGACAGCAATGGAAGTGGGTGAAAATATTTGGGTACAAAGAAGGACATTTTGGGTGTTAGAAATGCGATTTTGGCGACACGAAATGCTGATGTAATTCCCATTCGAGACGAAAGTGACCTTGAAGTGTGTACTTATCGGGGTAAGAAGACCACCTTTATTTCACCACTGTCACTGCTTAATATTATATAATATTAAAAAGAATGATGTCCTGGTAGAATCTGTACCGTGAATAAAAACATATTTCTTTAATTCAAATGAATTAAGGGGTTAGGTGGGTTTGAAAATTTCAAAAAATCGAATTTTGTTTTTTGTCTCATGAATAGTACAGTATGTTGAAAATACTCTCCTAAAATTTTAAGTCAATCCGAGTAAAATTCTAAGAGATAGACCCTTCAGAAGTTCCGCTCATTAGGCCACGTCAGTTGAGCGCTTCGCAGGTATACGTGTTTATCTCAAAACTGCACTTTTTAAGGCGGTGGACACGATATCTCGAAAAGTTATGAAGCGATTTAGTTCAAATTTTGTACAAATCTTTGAAATAACATTATCTAGTGATTGAGCGAAGGATTTTTTTTTAATTACAACTATTTTTTTTGAGCCAATGTATGTCGAAAATTTCACTACAAAATGTGTTTTTTGGTTCAAAGCCTGTCAAAAATTCAAATTTTGATTTTTTTCCTTCGTACAACAACGAGATTATCCATGTACTAACGAAATCCGTTTGGTTTTCTGATTTTAGATGAACCAATAATGAGCTATGCTGTCCACGGCAAGAGCTCTTTTTTTGAGACGTCAAGGGGTACCAACGGCTGAGTTTTCGAAATTTTTAAATAAAAATTTCACAAAATACTGTTTATATGTGTATCTTAGATATAGCGAATTGCTTAAATAGAATATATGATTTTATATATTGTACTAAAAAAATAGTCAAAATCTTCTTTTTTTCAACCTCTGAAACCCACCTAACCCCTTAAATCTCTCTATGTACGATTTAGATTATTGCATCATTTATTGTATCTCTCTTTCAGCATCTTCAAAATGAAACATTTTTCTTCGTTTCAAATATTTAGGTCCACAGGCAATTGTAAAATTTTTAATTTAAATGGCTTGAAGTTTTTGCATACGACCTATAAAATAACACTACAACAACACAAAATATCCTACTTTAGTTAATGTAATCGGTTTGAGTTGAGGACGCATAACTCTAGGATGGTCTCAGTCCCAAAATGATCTGTTTTTTCGACACTCAAATCCCCCAATTGCAAAAAAACACCCTTTAAATTTTGCTTTTGTACTACTGCTATCCCATTATCAAATAAAACGAAACAAAATAGAGCAGCCGTAAGCAAATTTAAAATACAACAGATTTCGGGTGTTCGTTTTGCAGCTCTGTTGCAAAAAAATACAGCAAATGATTAAAACACGCTGCAGTTTATTCTTAAATCTCAATTTAACAAATTTATACCGGCTTTACTTTGACTATGATTATGCGCCTATATTTTGAAGCGCTGATCTACGGCAACAAATTTGATAACGGAAGACAAACTATCAGTTGGCAAAAGAGTTGTTGTATATCTTAATAATCATAATTAATACTGCCAAACACGTCATTGTTGTATTTGTCATCATTTGCTGCTATCGTTTCTTCGTCACCCCCGAGCATTGCTCAATTCAGCACTGTTTATATTCGTATTATATCAGCGCCACTGGTATTGCACAGCCCGGTGGTATTTCTGCTACCTTTTTCTTTACTTCCTTTTTTCGCTTTTATTGCCCATCGCTGCACATTTAACAACTTTATAAACATTTATGTACCATAAATTTAACAAACAATAAATATTAACTATTTTCAGTGCAAGTTTGCGAACTTTATGACTTTTCGTCATTATCAGCAACAACAAGCAAATACAGAAGTGTTTATGCACGTTGCAGCAGTTGCAATTACCAGTGGCATTTCAATACGCCCAGCTCGACGCCTGCTTGACAACAGATAGACAGACAGCGAAATGCGTATTTTGTATAAAGTATTCACACACATATGCATATTCGCACTATATACAAATAGTAAGTATGTATTTATGGATATGATTTATGCAGTTCGATGGGCGCGAGGCAGTATTGACCGCTTGTCTGCCTCAATTCTAACAGCGGCAGGGAGACCTGGTGACCACCGTTATTGGTGCTGGTGGCGTGATGTAGCAATTTATTGTACCTCTACTTGACTTGGTACAAAATCGTAATTGAAATGACAACGAGTAAAATAATAAATTTTCGAATTGACAAGAAAGAGTTTTTTATAGTATAATATAGTACGAATATATATGTAAGTATATACGAGTACATATGTATATATGTATTCACTTAATTCCAAGCAGAGTGCATTGCGCCAAATCTATATGACAGGGTGATAAAAAAATAAAAGTAACACTGTTCGGGCTCCACGAAATGTCGCGCCAACAGCGGCGGTAGCTACTGGGGCTACCACATATTTGCAATTTATATGAGACGGTATTGAGTTAAGCTTAAAGGGCTTAGGAAAGCTAAGCATTTAATTGTACAATTAAAAATCTGCAACTACGCTTAAGCGTTAAGTGCAAATCGTGGGAAAATCATTAGCCACCACAACAAAGCTAATGCCAAAGGCATGCGAAACAAAGGAAGCCACTTACATCTCAGTGTGTACATATATATGATATGGATATATGTATATGGGCATTAGGGCGATCGGCCAGAGCACCATCTAAAACTTATCCTACTACGTGTAGTTGTAAGTTGTGCGCCTTGTTTTCAAAGTTATGGCTCACTCATGGGCATCATTGCAATACTGTGTATAACTTTGCAAGTCAAAAGCAGGATTTTTACATGGGAACCAAGATTGAACCCTTTGCGCCTATCATGAGACATTACATATGATAATTATTTAAGGAAAATCACACATTTCTGCAAGTTAAAGGGTTAGTTTAAAAAATTCGCAGAAATGTAAATGTAAATATAATATTATTGACAACTTGACACTTGAGCTTAAAAACTGAATACTCCAAAAAAGCCACTAATACAACATGGCTGAAATATGAAATATGAACCACCCCCGTATTTCCAAAAAATTAAGATCTTCGATACTGCCTGATAGGGTGGGCTATATAGCGTTTGCTTTTTGAACCACCTATTTTTTTGAGAATGGTAACACAAATGACATGTCAAATGTGTTCATAACTTACTTAAAGGTTTGACATTTACGAAATGGGACGCTATACGCTTGAACAATGGGCAGAAAATCGTTTGACCGAAGATGAGCATTTTTACCGAAAAATGATATTTTCTGATGAAGCTAATTTTCACATCGGTGGCTACGTCAATAAGCAAAATTGTCGGATTTGGTGCTCAGAAAATCCACACGTTACTGTAGAGAAGCAAATGCATCCACAACGAGTCACTGTTTGGTGCGGTTTTTGGTCTGGCGGCATCATCGAGCCATTTTTTTTTTTCGAAAATGAGCGAGGAGCCGCGGTTACAGTAAATGGCGAGCGTTACCATGACATGCTCAACGAGTTTTTGTTTCCAAAAATTGAAGAGGATGACATGGACGACATTTGGTTTCAATAGGACGGTGCAACTTGCACCACTCCCAAAGTTACACTCGCTCTTTTTTCGAATAATCAGCCGAAATTCCGATATCAATTGGCCGCCTCGGAGCTGTGATTTAAGCCCGTTGGACTATTTTTTGTGGGGGGCCGTTAAGGACAAATGCTATGCGAACCATCCAGAGACGATTGATGCTTTAAAACACGAAATCGAAGTTACCATTCATGAAATTGGAGCCCAAACAATCGAAAATGTGCTTAAAAATTGGGTTGATCGAATGGCCTACTACAAAGCCAGTCGTGACAGTCATTTGAACGATATTATTTTTCATTCATAAATGACAATGTTCAATCTTCAAAATAAAAAAAAAAGTTTGAAAAAATATTGATTAGTTTTTTTTATAGCCGATTCAAAGAGCAAATTTTACATGGCCCACCCTATATATTGTCTTATGGGGCTAATAATAATGGTGATATAGGTATGAGATGATCTGTCAACTTGTGTATTTTTTATAAAAAAGATGTTTTCTTTACCATACAGCACTCCTAACGATATGATTCGTATAGAAACAAAAATGCTACCATTATTTGTCCACACCGTTTGTGCCCATTTGCTATTGGTTTTTTTTTTCAAACCCTGAAAAAACTAAATGAAAGTTTCAGCTGGTATGGAAGGTGTTCCGCCCCCTTTTTCAATACCTACCGCTTTTCAACGTACGTACAATACAATTTATGCCTTCGTACCAAGTTTCAGTTCCTTAGCCTAATTGGTTTTGGAGATATGTATATTGGTGTTCACATATTGGTCAAAAAAGTGGTTTTAATATTTTAGTACGGCGCATTTATATGCCGATGCTTATTCCTCACGCGTGGTCACCCTAATACTCGTAATATGTATGTTTGCATGTGATCGCTTATGCGAAACAATTAAATGGCACTCTTGTTGACACACTTTGTGCATGCACCGGGCACTGTGACAAAGGTTTACTCGTATATACGTACATACATATGTACGTAGCTTTGTATATACATATTTGGTAGCAGCAAAATGTAAATATTAAAAAGTGAGAAATAAAAAGTATGTTTTTAAAATAACATTTTTACAACGGGCAATGAAAGAAAAGCTTATGTCACACGCTCAAAGATAAATAAAAGTTTCAAATAAAAGGGAATGGAAAAATTAAGATTGCTAACGTTTCGAGCGAGATGCTGACAAAGGCAAATACCAAAGGTAGAGTAGTCAGGGGGTCAAACAGCAAGGGCGACCACATGTATATGAGAAAAAGTTTGGATATAGAAGGCATTAACAAATTGAGGGCCAAGCGGATTTGATGAAAATCTTCAACAGAGCCAAAACAATTTTTTTGTTGAAAAGCAGTGTGTAAATAGTATACAGCATAATTTTTTTTAATTTTATCCTTAGTTTTATCCAACAAACCCAATTACTGAAATTTGCCTACGAGTTGCTTCTTCAATTTAAGGGGGGAGCCTGGTTTATGAGGTCTAAAAATTGCATCTCTTTCCGATTTTTTTTAAGGAAAAAATTAATTTAGCACTGCAAAATTTTTTCTATCTTTTAATGAACATTTAAAAAGTATTAAAAATTTTTGTACTGGTTAAAATAAGTTGAAAAAAAAATGTTTAACATAGAAATTAGTAGAGCGCTGCAACGCTGGAGTTTCCAACTGGCGTACAAGATACAGCTCGTAATTATTATCTAAAGCAAAAAATTCAAATGGATTTCTCATTATCATGATTTTTTATTCTAGATGAACTAAGAAAACTGAGAGAAATTCCAAAATTTCAACTATTTGGAGGTTTTAAAGAAAAAAATGCCTTTCTATAAAAAAAAAATTCACTTTCACTTGGTATAAAAATCTTGAAAAATTTTTTTTTATCTATTTTGTTAGTTCAAATAGAAGAGAATTTATTACTGAAGGGAACAAGCTATGATTCATTTCAAAAGGTTCATTAGTTTTTTTTCATTCATGTACGCCAATTCAAAGAAATCATAAAAATGAAAAGTAGAGAAAAGAAGATAAAGTTTGTACTATAGCTGTCCGCTCACAGCGTAACTACCTAACGCTCGCCTACGTTTGGCTTTGTATCTACGAAAATATTGAGAATTAGGCTTAACTTTGTGTGAATATTCTGAAATATATTAGGAATCGCTTAAAACGAAAAAAAAATAATTTTTTTGACCTTATAAACCAGGCTCCCCCCTTAAGTATTACAGCTTTGGATAGTTAAAACACATACTACTCATTAAAATACTAGGTTATTCAATAAGCCTTACGGCTCGATAAGAGAGGGCGCTGCTAGTAGCCTAAAGTTTTTTTTTTTAATTTATGAGTGTACATATGTTATGTGAAGTTTCATTTCAATCTGGCAATTCATTCTTTGTTTACAAAACATTTATTATCGACGTGTCACAGTATTTTTGTCCATCGTATTGGAAAATCGTCGAGTGACTGAAAGAGATTTAGTAGAAGCCCTAAGCATCTCAGAAAGCATCAGAAAGCTTTGTGCGGCATTCGATAACAAGGGAACAAACACACAATCGAAAACGAATTTCTCACCAACATTTAAAGCGTTTCGAAAAGATAAAGTAAATTTTGTGCATCGTTCATCATCATGGATGTGACTTGGGTCTATCAAAACAAGAAGCCAAAGAGTGGGGTGATCGTGGTTCTTCGGCTCCGAAACGAGTTCAGTTTTTTGGAATGCGAAAGGAATTTTGTTTGTAGATTACTTGCAAACTGCTAGAACAATATATTCTGAATATTAGACTAGCTGAAGGGAAAAATTCGTGAAATTCTTTTTCACAAGAGCATTTTGCAATGACGAAAATCCATGAATTAAAGTTCGCATTGTTAGAGCATCCACCATAATCACCAGATTTGGTCTGCAGTGCCTTCCATCAGTTTCCAGAGCAAAAAAAAATCATACGAGGAAAGCGTTTTTCATCAAACGATGATGGCATGATAGCTGTGGAGGCGTATTTTGCAGCCTATCTAGATTCTCACTTAAGGGATAGAATTCATAAATAATTAGCTCATCCTTTAATTAAAAACAGAAAAAACAATCGGACTCTTGGTCTTACATTTAAAGAAAAGTGGACATACAACAAGAAAATATACAAGAAAATATCTTTTTAAAATAATCTTTAAAATCGAGTCTCGAATAAGGTTAAATTTTAGACATCATATTTTAAAGGGTCTTTCAAAATCAACGCCTAGATGTCATTAATGATTAATTTCTAGATGGTACCGTTTTTATGTCATCTTTGATATTTTTCAATTATATTATTATTTTTCTTCTTTTTTTTTTGCACTGTAAAACAACATTGAAAATATTGAAATTTATTAAGTAAATGGGCGATCTTTAAGAACAACATATTGCAAATTGGAAATAATCTTTCAAGTGAGTTGACAATTCAAAGGTTGGTGATAAATTTTCAACAAACTGGTTCTGACAAGGATAGCAATAGGACTGACAGAGCAGGAACTACACGTTCTGTTGCGAATATTGTTGCTGCTGCTGTAGCGCAAGGTGTTGCTGAACAACCTTCAACAACGGTTTCTCGACGTTCTCAATAACTAGGCATTCAAGGACCGACAGTTTGGCAGATTTCACCTCTAGATTTAAATTATGTCATTTTTCACATATAATTGTTAAGAGCCGTATTTTGAATGAAAATAGTGAAGCCTGAGAGAATCTAAAGTTTCAAATGTCTTACTTTAAAACAACATCTAGGAGCGTCTTTTGCAGGACCCTTAACCATATTAATCAGGAATGACTTAAATATTAATATCTAGAACGACTTTGCTATTAGCCCTCTAAATTGATTTCTGAGCATCCGCCATTTGCTTTGTTGTTTATTTTGGATTTATTGGTTTCGTAGGATATGGCCCTCGACCAAAATTGTTCAAATTTAAATTTATTCTAAAAATACACGAAAGCGCATGATAAGGTCTAATGTGAAAATCCCTTTCATGCAAAGTGCCCCCCAATAAAGTATTAGGTGACATAAAAAAACGTGCGGCGTGGCACTAAATGTGTTAAAAGTGAAAATAAATAAAAACAAATGAAAAGTATGTGAACGATAAAAATAAGGTCATTCTTAAGAAAACTACAGAAACAAATAACTAAAATTTACTTATATCACTTCCATAGTGGTAAAAATGAAAAAGTACGATAACTGTAGTTAATCTGAAATTGAAACGTAAACTAAGAATTTAGGATTAAAATTCTAAATACTAGTATTACATAACACCGCGTTACACACATTCTGTCCTATGAACCAAATATACTTTTTCGGAAAGGGGATCAAAAATCATCAGAAATTCAGCGCGATTGGATCACGGAAAAAGGGTTAAAAATTGATCCAAAGGTGGACTACGAGCTCTATATTTTATACATAAAAAAACAAAAATTGTGACGTGTACATGAAAATCGCCGATACACAGGTATTTTTGTTTTTTCTCCCCTTTCCGAAAAAGTATATTTGGTTCATGGACAGAAAAAAAGTTCGTTTTTGTAAGGCACGTAATTACAAATATTAAACTATTTTTAGTGGCATCTAACTTTAAAACTTCTGTATCTGGTACTAGATTTAAAAGAAAGTTATCGAATTCATATGGACTTGCTGATAGATATTTTATCGTATTCGTATTTCCAACTTCCAAGCAATAACAATCGCCAAACTAGGATGGCACTATCAGTCTTTGAAAAGGTAAGGAAGCTATAGAAATTGATGCAAATTTTCCTACAAACCCACGAAGTTTTATTTATCACGCAATAAATATTTCATGAAGAACTTATGTTTATTCTGTGCTGCCCTCCTTTGAAAACGAACACGGAGTATAATCGACAGTGGTAAGAAGTTCAGATACTGGACATACAGTTTTGTTCGAAACTTAAGCAGTCTTATAACTTTTTTTTTTATTCCATAAACAAAAAAACATAATTAACATATACATACATATGTACAGTCTGTGTCAGAAAAAAGGAGTCACGATTATTCATGAAGTAATATATAAAATATATATATTTAAATTTTTTTTTGTACAACTCGCAATTACTCGTACTCAATAAGCTGTGTAGTCTTCACCGTTGTCTAGTATAGCCTGGCATCCTCTATTTGCTTTGAACCAGCTTTTCTGCGTAGCTCGTCGACAAACAGGACCAGATTTTGCGAACTTGACGCACGAGTTCCTTCAAATCATGGACTGGCCTTACGGCAAGATGCGTTTTCATACTTCCTTACACATTTTTAATGGAGTTGGCGTCTGGGGACTGGGAAGGCCAATCCAATACTGTGACGCCATTTTCTTGTTTTGTTGTTTCTCGATGTGTTTTTCTGAGAGCAGTGGTTTTGATGATGTGGGACGGTAGGATATGTTCGCCTTCTTCAGTCGACGTTCGATGGTGTTGATACTGACATCTATTCCCTTTTTAGCAAGGACTGATTGTGCTTGGTGTAGTCACAAAGAAAGGTCCCGCTTGAAAAGTTCTACGATCACCTCATCCTGACTTTTTGTCGTCACTCGCTTCAAACCGCGCTCGGAAAGGTCATCAACATTTTTGTACAGCTTATACCGCTGATTCCATATCACATCAAATTTTTGTGATTTTGTAATTACTTTTACAGCCGCGGCGTAGATAATTTCGGCCCTTTCGAATGTGTGCATAAAATTATGGCCTCAAAACGCTTCGCGTACTTCTCACTCATTTTTGTTCGGTTGTATTTACGGAAAAGTTTCGAACGACACTAACCTGAGGTAGCACTGGCGTCGTAGCCCTTGAGTGGGACTATTATGCAGCAAAAAGCAGAACGAAATATATCTTGAAGTTACAACAAAAAAACCGGTTCTTTTCTTCTGACACAGACTGTACATATAAGCAACAAGAAGAAAAACACACACACTTCAATTCAATGCATAATGTGTTACAACAAACATAAATTGGGGCGTAGTTATAATTCTGAGTTAGATACATTTTTAGGTGTATCATAGTCAGTTTAGGGATGTGTGTACCAAGAACCTACTTTTGGGGAAACTTCTTCATCTTAAATTCGATGCAAAAGTGTCATGTTCAAAAAATTGTACAACTTATCTGTCATAAGCTGTACTTGCAGATTTCTAACATCCCCGAAGAAGATACATGTGAGGAGAAAGAATTTTTATGGGTAAATCACCTCACCGAAGAGATTTTACATTATTTGAATAAACTATAGGCACAGAATTACATATAAAATATAGAGCATCTAATTGAGCATTTTCTACAATTTTTTCATCAACTTTCAACAGAAAACAAACGAAAGAAAAAAATCATGGTAAAAATTTCTTCACAGACGTGAGCAGATCTTTGTTTATAAGCGGCGGCCGCAAAGTGTCACAATCTCTTATAATTCATTCATGAGATATTTGTTAAGAATTGACGCTAAACTGATCGCCCATTTCCACCTTATTTGAGTCCGATGGATATGGGGTGTAGTCACGATTCACAGAATATAAATTGAATTGGACAGAATCGCTATGTGTATGTCGTTACACTTGCGCAATATATTCGTGAGATATTTGTGTAATTTCTTCATCTTCTTGCCTCGTTGTTCACATTTTCACTTTTCTCTTTCGCAACTGCACCAGTGTGACGTCACTTCCCTCTAAAGGGCGTACTCTTGTATTCTATCATTATTGATTTCTAGTGCATTCTTATATAAAATTACCCAAAATTATACAATTCTGTGCTAAATAAATCTTCTTTGCAAATCCTTCTTTGGCAGCATTGCATTCTTCCAAAGCATGCATCTTCACGAAATATTTTCAAGAGTAGATTTTGTCATTGTGCTTGAGCTAACATTTAAATAGGGCTGAGAAGTCGTGGAAAATTTGCCCCGATCTGGTCGCCCATCAACGTCTTCAACGGATGAAAACGTCGACAAAGTCAAGAAAATGGTGCTGGAAAATCATCATTTAAGTTTGAGGGAGGTAGCTCGTGACCTTAGCATGTCTCACGAATCGATTCGCAACATTTTACACTATCAATTGGGCATGAGTCGCGTGGCTGCTCGACTCGTTCCAAGAGAGTTGAATTTCTTTCAAAAAATTCATCAGAAGAAAGTAGCTGAAGACATGCTTGAGCAAGTGAATTCGGACCCAACGTTTATCCAGCGCATCATAACAGATGATGAGACGTGGAAACCCAAAAACCACGTCAAAGTCGATCTAAAATGAAAGTCATGCTACTCGTTTTCTTTGATTATCATGGTGTTGTGCACTCAGAATTCATTACAAATGGTTCTACGGTAAATAAAGAATATTATTTTGATGTTATGCGACGTCTGAGAGAGAATGTGCGTAGGGTACGGCCCAATTTTTTCAAAGAAAACTCATGGATCTTGCACCATGATAACGCACCGTCTCACAAGGCTCATATTGTGAACACTTTTTTGACCAAAAACTCGACAAATATCATCGAACAACCACCGGATTTAGCCACCTGTGACTTTTTTCTTTCGACAAAATTTACATTGCTACTCCGCGGACGCCGCTTTGAGTCGCTTAATGGCCTCAATTCAAAGGGGAATTTGCTGAAGGAGCTGCAGAAGATCTCTTCGAACGTATTTAAAAGGTGCTTTGATGACTGGACTAATCATTCGAATGGAGCCTAGTTTGAAAGCGATAAAATAAATTTTGATGATTAAAAAATTATTTTGCGTATTATTGAACAATTTCCGGTACTTTTTTGACAGAATGTATTACGTATATTTACTTTTTCAAAAGTGCATATTTTTTTCGTTGTTAGCACGTTACAGAGCATTCACACCAGCGGTCATGCCGTTCCAAGTCTGGTAGGTCTGCATCCCAGCGGAGATAGTCGCAATTAAGGAAGCAGTGGATTGGTTTCTTATTTCTGTAATTACTGTAAAGTACGTAAATATGTACTCCGACAGTCAGGCGTCAATTATGGCCTTAAGCTCGTTGTTTGTGTGTTCGAAATTAGTCGGGGAATGCCTGACTTCTCTCTCGACTGCATCCGAATAATTCGATAATAGGCCCATCTGGGTTCACTATGCCCAACTGCATAAAGAGAAACTGCTGGGCTGAAGAATTGCTATCTAGCCGCTGGAGACGGTTTCATCGAGACAAATTGGGGTTACCTTGAGAACCTGTGTTTTACTCCTGGAAAGATGGGTCTTACATCAACTCATCGAGTGCTGGGCTAGCACCTAAATGTACAAAGTTTCGAGGTCCTTCTAGCGACGAGTAGATTGGGGGCTCTTGAGGGAACTTCTAAGGCTATTAAAGCCGCAGTGGACGAATTTTAGATTACTTGCCCAAGTTGTGTCTTCGTATAGGCATCCATTTATCCTAACCTAGTCTGGTCTCGCTCAAGCAAAAATCGTTGAGAATGATCTTAACTGGAACGAGATCGAACCGAAACTGGACTATAACCGATAGTATGAATATTCACGAGCTAATATTTAACTCGACTACCACGATTGTACTGATCGGGCCTTAAACGTTTCAACGAGTGGCCCTGGGACTGTGATTCGCGTTTGCTACCAGGCTTAATAATTTTAAGTTTAATATTTTTCCCATATTGTATACGAACCTTACCTCACAAAAAATTCAAAAACTGCTGCATAAAATTCAGTTATATTCAAATAAACAAACAGTACACCAGCATGAAAGAAGTTGCTTAAGCTTCGTACAGCTATTTGCTATCGTATGTACATATTTTGATAGCTAGGACTTCAACCGCCATGCCGCTGCATCCCGTTAGCCCTATAGAGATTTTGGTATTGGTTCTATATATACTATCCTGAATCTGTCATTATACAAATCGGTTTTTTCGAACTTCTCGGTAAAGAATTTTGAGTAGGAGCTACCAGCCGATGCCGACTTCCCTAGTCATTGAGTGATAATCAAAAATATTCGGCTAATACTAAGGCTACGATGTATCCAGACACATTCCTGTCAACGCCACCAATTCATCCACCAAAAGCTATATTTTTGTATTCTATACAACGATAAATACTTACATATCAAACTTATTAAAACGCATACTTAAAATTATACATACATTTGCATGTATGTACATACATACATACATACAACATTCCGCACCGTTATCAAGAGCGAATATTTTATTGCAAGCATAACGCAATTACAATGACTCGTAACTTTTTAAATTCACATTTTTTGGGCAGCAATATCTGCGCAAAGTCGACCACCAAAAACATCGCCAAACCAACCGACCTTCCAACGCTCAGCACTGGAGGTGTTGACTTTTTAATTGTAAATCTTCTTGGCGCATCTTATCACTGACCAAACAAGTGTACTTCCACTCATAAACTCGTACACATAGATATGTACGTAGTTATATTTATATACCCACATATTGTAAATATTCAAATGATGACATCTCTGTACGCGCAGGCAAAGATAGCATCATTTTGTCGCTAATTTTACAGGTAGCAGCAGTAAGCAACAGTTAAACACTCGCACGCAAACACTCTGCTTCTCACTTAATACAATTCTCATATACACATACTCACATACTCATATTATTCACATAATTATAAGCACATATAAGTACCTACATTAGGGCAAGGCGATTTGAATGCAAGGAAATGTCAAAACTGCTTTAACATATCCCCAGAATAAATATTATTCTTCATGAATCTAGATTAGGATCAGAAACGATCTTAAGCGAAACACCGTCATCTTAAGTTCTTAATTGAATTAGAAATGGTGAAAAACATTCATAGTGAAAAGCCATCATCAGATCATTAACCGGCGCTCAGTCATATGGGATGTGCCAGCGGTTTGGTTAACGACAAAACTGAGTTTTTGTTGATTATATGAGAAAAAATCCACACAGTTATTACTCTGTTACTTAGTTACTGTCTGAACAACAACCAATTGGACAAGAGTAAGAATATGTGTGATCCTCCTGAAAAATGATTATCAAAGCACAAGTTCTACATATATCTTATAAAAAATTCCAAAATTTGTATGTATAATATGTTCCTTAATAAATCTGCCCTGAGTGATTCGATTTTGCTAAGGGTTCTTGTTTTTAAGTTTATCTCTTCTTGAAGGTTCTTTTCGTCATAAATTTCATGAACTTACAAAAGAGACTTGTATTTAAGCAAAAATGCGATAAAGAATCTTAAATGTATGTTAGGATAATGCTAAACAATCTAGTTTTATCATAACTTTGTAAACTCCTATGTTAAAATGATTTTGGGCAATAAATGAAATGAAATGAATCTTAAAAATATGTTTCGAACTGAGACAAATCAGAAATTACTTTACCGATTGAAGTACTATTATTTCCTTACAAATATTTTAAATGATTACTACACTCTGTATTAATAAAAATTATTAGTAATTTTCCAGTACTATACAAATTTTGAAAAAAGGTAACATTTAAAACACAAATATTGGTGTTCAGGGCCGTCGAGGTAAATCCAGAAAACATTTCGAAAGCTCTGGAGCAGTCGCGTTAAGTTTAAAACCGCTCATAAAGGGACATATTTTTAGTGTATTGTTTCCTGATTGACATTGGAGTGCCGGAGTAAGTGCTAGTGAAACGATGAGTCGAGAGCAGGACAGAAGAGCTGCGATACTAGAGTCACTTCGCGCCGGAAAATGCCCGAAAGAGATAATTGAGTGGCTTGGCTACAAATAAACGCAACCCTGGATGTACCGCGTGGCTGCTGGAAGGGAATATGTGTTTCAGCAGTATTCCGCACCTGCTCACAAGGCAAAGAAGACTCAGGCTTGGCTCCAGAACAACCTATGCTACCACTGGTCACCAGATTTTTAGCCACCTTCAAGCCCAGACTGCAATCCTCTTGATTATTACGTGTGGGGCACAGTTGAAGCAAAAGTTAACGCGAAGCCTCATAAAACTAAGGACACTCTATGGGACAAAGAGGAGGTAGCTCCCGCATGTGAGCGCTTCAGGTCCCGGCTGGAGCAGGTAATTGCACGAGATGGAGGTTACATTGAATCATTTTCAACTATGATATGTGTACTCCATTATACAAAGTTAAGTGCAAATAAAATTATTTTTGAGTAAATATCCAATAGTTTTGTTTTTAAGTTCAACATTCCGGATTCACCTCGACGGCCCTGTATATAAAGTATAAAAATACAAAGCAAAGATGAAAAAAAGTATGCTCTCTGACGGGCCACTTTCTATGGGCGAGGCACATGGAAGAGATAGACATCTCAGACAGTGTACTGTGCCCAACTAGTGGAGAGCAAAATAAGACAATGAACCTCTTTCTGTGCGTCTGCCCGGCCTTCGCTCGAATCAGGCTTGAGGTCTTTGGCACTGATGTGTCAAAAGCGACCACCTTGGCTCTGTCGCAACACAAGATCTACTCAGATTTTTCGGAGATCGGGAAGATTTAAAGAAAATTAAAAAGGGAACCCGAGTGCAGTATAATGGACGTAATGTTGGCTGAGTATTGCACTTGTTAGTTGTCCCGATACAAATGCTCTCTGATTTCTATATCTGCTGATTCGTTATTATATTCCTCACTTCTCTATATCGTGACTACTTTGCCGTAACGGTGGAAGACCTCTTGACCTGTAATTGCCACGTAAAAAATTCCTCAGGCGCATACAGATTCTGTGAGAGTAATCAAAATTTAACGGCGTAACTATAAAGAAATTTTACCTCAGACTTTAAAAAACGCGGTTCGTTTATGTGAGTTTCAGTTGCCGCATAAGTTTATTCAGAATGATCTAGTTAAATATATTTTACTATACGTTTGTATAATAAAAGAATACAGAGGCGTTCAGCAGGTGTGATTTTTCTGGAGCTTCAAACACTTTTGCCTGATAACACTTTGTGACAAAATCCCATAAAAATAGGAAGGTTGAAAGTTAATACTTTCTTCAGATAAATGCTAAAAATGTTAAAATGTTCCCAGTTTTGTCAATTAGGTATAGTATTTTCTTTGGAATATTAATTTGCACTCATTATTTTCCTACTTTTAAGAGTTTAAATGTGCACCCAATGAGTCCCATATTCACTTATTACGTTAAAAAATTTATACATTTTTAGGATTAGTATTGATGTCTTAATAGAGGGGAATCTTTAGTGGGCCTGTCTCTAATTACTTATTACTAGTGAGAGAAGAGTGAAGAAATGTGTTTTATTGCGACTGCCCCATACCCCCGATCAAATTTTGCGGAGCGCATCTGATAAGCACTCAGAATGTATCTGTGTATGTATCAGTACGCGTATTAGAACAAGAACACACAACATTCGCATATTTTTCCATTTCTATTCTGCAATGCTAGTTTGATTTATTCTCATTATGTTTGCTTCTATGCAAATAGTTTTACAAAATAAGCGCGTTTTATGAATTTGTAAATAGCTGGTAGCTCAAAAATAATATTTGTGCAGAATAAAAGTATTAAATTTTGTTGTTTTTGTTAATGCAATTTGTTTTGTGTTTTCTGGTCACTTCGCATGGAATTCAGCACACAAACATTCAAACACCAACGAGTTGTATGGGACTAGTGTTGATTTTTCGCACACGCGCATTTTTGGATAGCTCGGGAGTGAAAAATAAAATGAGCAAAACCTCCGGGTATTTATGTTGGGAAAAACCCAGGCAGTTTTGACTTATATCCCAAAACTTTATCAAAAAATGTATATTGTAAAAGAAAACAAGCCCAACTACTTGGGCAAACACTTTCAGCTAATGTGAAATTCGCAACATTTATTTCATATAAACTAAGTTAGTAAATAAATGTCTATCTTAAAGAGTTAGAAATTAATATTTTATTGTGGGTAGTGTTGATTTAAAAATGTTGTCTTTGAAAAATTACGTGATTTTTATAATTTTGCTGCAATGCATGCAAGGTAAGGTGTTTCTGTGTCAAGCAGAACCGATTCAAAAAAACATCAATTCAACAGGATTTAATTTTACTTAAACTAGAGGCGGCCGCCATAGCCGAAAAAGTTGGTGCGTGACTACCATTCGGAATTCACAGAGAGAACGTAGGTTCGAATCTCGGTGAAACACCAAAATTAAGAAAAACATTTTTCTAATAGCGGTCGCCCCTCGGCAGGCATTGGCAAACCTCCGCGTGTATTTCTGTCATGAAAAAGCTCCTCATAAAAATATTTGCCGTTCGGAGTCGGCTTGAAACTGTAGGTCCCTCCATTTGTGAACAACATCAAGGCGCACACAACAAATAGGAGGAGGAGCTCGGCCAAACACCCAAAACGGGTGTACATGCCAATCATATATATATTAATATATATATTTATTTCCATGTAAGAAACTTGCAACACTGTTAATATACATGTAAATATTTAATATAATATAGATTCTTTCAAGTTTTATTGTTTGTGTAAAATTATGCATCGCTATACTTGACAAACGTCAAAGATGACAGAAAAAATGGTGTCGTCAGTTTTGAAAGACGCTTTATATATTACACCCTTTATTGGGTGTTTGGCCGAGCTCCTGCTCCTTTTTGCGGTGAGCTTCTTGATGTTGTTCCACAAATGGAGGTATCTACAATTATATGCCTCCTCCGAACGGCAAATGAGTTTTTATGAGGAGTTTTTTATAGCAGAGACACATTCAAATTTTGGCACTACTGCATGGTAGCCACACATCAACGGCTCCCAACGATATGAAAGTATTTTGCATAATTTTATTGGTATACCTCACAGTTGTGTTTTGAATTTCGTGAAAATCCAGGCAAGTAATGGGGGAAGAGCTAAGTTACAAATTGTTGGGTGGCTCTAAAAACTATATTTTTGTCTTATTTGCTATCACAGTCTGGGTCAGAAGAAAAGAACCGGTTTTTTTTTGTTGTTGTTCAAAACCTCTGCTCTCAGAAAAACACATTGAGAAACAACAGAACAAGAAAATGCGCGCTGCCTTTAGCGGAGGACACACACGGATGAAGTTCTGTGCAATTATCACGCTAGACGTCAAAAATGCGTTCAATTCGGCGAGGTGGTCAAACATTTTGCTGTCTCTAAGAAATCTCCAAGTCCCTGGATATCTAACACGCATAATACGAAGCTACTTTAGGGATAGAATCTTGCAGTGTGATTCGGATGACGGTCTAAAGACATATAAAGTCACTGGTGGCGTCCCTCAGAGATCACTTGAACCCTCACTGTGGAATGCCATATACGACGGAGTACTTAGGTTAAAATTGCCGGATAAAGCAACACTGGTAGGCTATGCCAATGACATCGCTCTCATGGTCACGAACAAGAAGCTAGACCACCTACAGGAGAAGTGTAATGATGCAGCAGCTAGGGTCCAACTATGGCTTTCTGCAGCGGGGCTGAAGTTGGCCGTACAAAAAACAGAAGCAGTCCTCGTAACTGCACGAAGAAAAAAAGAGTGTCGCAAGAGGCAATAAAGTATTTAGGCGTAATGATTGATGCACGGCTCTGCTTTAAGCAACATTTAGCAACTGTGGGTTCCAAAGCAGCGGCAGTCAACGGTGCTCTCACAAGAATTCTTCCAAATATATGCGGGCCGCAAGGCGCCAGAAGGCACCTACTGGCAAGTGTGGTGGATTCAGTCATCTTATATGCTGCTCCTATATGGGCAGGAGCTAAGCCATCGAATGTTAGACTGTGCACCGGTGAAATGCACTAAGAGTCGCGTGCGCATACCGGACCGGTTTGCGTCATCGCTGGAAAGCTCCCAATAGATATACTTGTGCAGGAAATGGGACAACTTTATGACAGACAAGGAATAAAGCCGACAACTGAAGCGAAAGCTGCAGAACGTCTGCATTCGTTAGAAAAATGAGCGGTCACGGAAGTTCCTTGGAGTACCTCCATCGTTTTCACATTGAGGACATTTCGTTCTGTCCAAGCTGCAACAGAAAAGCAATAGAAAAGCATGTCTTCTACTGCAATCGCTTCAACGAAGAACGCTTGAGTTAGTCTTGGGCGAACAGCTGAGCCCAGACAGCTTAATCAATAACATGTGTGCATCACATGACTGTTAGAACGCAGTTAACAGGGAAAAACAAATCAGCCCTCGATGGGAGGTGGACTGTCTACAAACTTCTTTGCTGCAGATGCAAAAGAAACCTCGATAGCGTATAACATCCATACGCCCATGTAAGAGGAACTTGAGAGCAAGCCACACATACAACTAGTATGACGGCACTGAGACATTAGAAGACGAGCCTATAGCATGAAGCTGGTTACAAATATGGTGGACCCAGACGTGGGTGAATAGTATTGGTCCATTTAATGGACACCGAAGTAATGCAAGGTAGTTCCAGGAAGGGAGTCTCCCCAGAAGAGAAGGAGGAATTGTTTTAGTGGCTACACCATTCGACGCATTTGACGACGGTCGCTGCAAGTGCGAAAATATTTTAAACCCTCCTCACCCACCACAAAAACAAAAACATGTAAAAAAATAGATAGAATTAGATAGGCAGATTTTAAACCTCGCAATCTACATTTTTGAAAAGTGCTTAACTAAATTATATAAGAGTTAAGTTTGCTCAAAATTAATCATACAATTTTGTTTCTGAATAACCTTTTTTACTAAGTAAATGATTTTGAGTGATGGAAACCTCTATTTTTACATTTATGTGCTCCATTGCTTGCATTTCCAAACACCATAAATCTTCCGATATGGTGATTAATCTTGTTCATTTACGGCAATCTCCGATAGGTAGAAAAATTGTGTACACGGTAGATGGCGCTTTTATCGGTAGTTTATTTTAATTTCTTTAGATGCCCGATCTATCTGATGCATTAAGAGAAGCAATCAATGGTCATTAAGAAACACACTTTAATCGGAATTTGAAGTCGTTTTATTTCAAATGAATAATTCGTTGGTATAATTGGAATCCGAAGAATTAAAACTTTGATTCTTAAATTGAATTCTCCTTTACCGCAAAACAGTTTTTCATCAATACCCGGAAGTGGGCTATTTTACAAATTTTTAAATTTCTAAAAACATTACTTGAGTGCCTAATATAGGTCGTTTAGGTTATGCTTTTTGAATAAAAAAATAAATGGCACTGCCATTCAAGAAATATTTTTTAACTCAACTATTTTCACTTAAAATTTTCATCATGGTCACACCCTAATACTTAGTTGAGCTGCCCTATTATTCACAAATTTTCCCTAAAGCGTTAGGTGACAACACCATACACAAATCATTTTGATTAAACCTTTGTTAATTGTTTGAAACATTTTTGTTTGATACCCATATACTACCCTACATTTTAATTTTGCCACGAATTAAAATTTTTTAACTAAATGACAACGTCATTTAGAAATATTATTAGATTAAATATATGTTTTCCTTTTCATTGTTATACGTAGGTATATACAGGGTTGCCCATATACGACGGACTCATCTGGCAACCCTGTATCTTTTGACAGAGACGACAGATCGCTTAATGACATACCGCGTTGGAAGCATCAGTCCAAGCAGATTTTTACCATGGAACACTACATGCCACGCAAGCGCTCCCAAATTGTTGAAATTTACATTCAACAAAAGAAGTCAATTGTGAAAAATCAACGTTCGTATAAAAAATTAAATAATGTGAAAAGTGCGCCTCTAAGAACACCATCAAACGTTTGCACGAAAGGTTTTCGACTGGTGATGCTCTTTCTAATCCAAAGAGGCCAAATTGCTCTTGTACGGGCCAGTGTTGAGACGTCGCCAAGGACATGCCAAAATCGCCGTTCTCAGCAGTTGGGCATTGCTCGGACCACTTTACAATGAATTATCCGCATTGATTTGCATTTATTCCCGTACTCGTATAAGATTCCATTGAAGCAAAGATTGTTGCCTGCGGACAAGCCTTGTCGATTGGAATGTGCCCAAAGAGTCATCGAAATGGCTGAAGATGACGAGCAATTTTGGAACAAAATCATCATGTCCGATGAGGCTCATTTCGTATTGCCCGATTTAACGCCACCTGACTTCTTCATGTGGGGATATTTGAAATCAAAGGTTTATATTAATAAGCCAAAGACCATACAAGAGCTCAAGAACAACATCCGTGAGGAAATAGCCGCTATTCCAGCCGAAATGTTAGCTAAAACTATGGAAAATGCTGCAAAACAGGCACAATACGCCGTACAGACTCAAGGCGCCCATTTGAGAGACATCATATTCAAAAAGTGATGTCAACAAATCTACCTGAACCAAATAAAATGATTATTATCGTCAACATCAAAAAAATTGTGTTTTTCTCCGTCGAATATGGGCAACCCAGTATGTACCCATATATATATATATATATAAAATAAAATATAATATATCTTATAGATGTATATATATATATATATATTATATAATACAATTATATATACATATTACAATTAATGTAGTTTTGTAAAAACATTCTAAATTTCATTTCAAGTGGAAGATATTTGTTTATGCTTCTTTCTTCCCTTTTATCCGATACCCGTATTTTAGTATTCAAATA
The DNA here is from genome assembly GCF_027943255.1 of Anastrepha obliqua. Lineage (NCBI taxonomy): Eukaryota > Metazoa > Arthropoda > Insecta > Diptera > Tephritidae > Anastrepha > Anastrepha obliqua. Next base: position 81,769,828 of record NC_072892.1, read on the forward strand.
AATAAAAATTCAAGATTATAAGTTGCTATTTTACAATAAAAATCATGTAGGAACACCGATGTAAAATATATTTTATAATGTTCCCTAAAAGACTTTTCATTTGATGTCTATATCTTTCTATTCAATATTTGTGATAAGTTGTTATTTTTTGGTGATGTGATAAGTTAAGATAAAAAATATTTTTTATTTATATTTATTATTAATATGTAAAAGTCTTCTGCAGCGTCTGTTCCCTAGGGTGCAGCCGCACAGTGTGTGACTTGTATCAAGCGGCTGACTTGGAAATGCTGTTTCTCCATATAAATCTAAGATGGCAGCCGCATCGAGTGGATTTGTGATAAGCTTAGTTTATATCATTTTAAAATATCCACAACCATCTTATAATTCTTACCTTTGTACAATTTCGAGGAAATATGAGAAATAACACAAAGTCCTATTTCGGGGAATAACACAAAATGTTCTTTTCCGAGGGTCGCATGGTCTCACATAACTGTATTAGAAACTGTACTTTTGCGACAGAGTTCAATTAAAACAATAAGATGCTCTTTGCTATAAATCAGCGACTACAATCAATTGAGACAATAAAATCGTTTTGTTAGATTGGTTAGTACAGTTTCCAGTTCTAAGCTTCATAGAGCATATATCAGCTATTTTAAATCGTAAGATAAGGGAACACAAACAGCCTTTAATTCACGAGTGGAGCCGAATGTGTAAAGCTTTCATGCAGCATGTCTCAAAGGATTGCTGTAGTTGCATAATCAAAAGGTGGGCCTACTAAAAATCAATGTTCGTTTCACTAATTCCTTTCATTTATACTGGTTTATTGATCAAAGATCATTATTTCACTTTTTAAAATGAAAAATTCAGTGATTAATTGTGTGCCTAATACTTTTGGCCAAGGCTGTATGTAGAGATTTTGTGTGAAGAATTCAAGATATCATCTTGCAATTGTATCGTTGCAATTGTATATTGAATTCTAAATTTCTTCTTAGACAGTTGCAGCTCCCCCATGCCTGCTGCGGTATACTTTGGCCTAGGATACTTTTAGAAGCTTTTTCGTTACAGAAATCAATTTGAAAGTTTGCCATTGCTTGTCGAAGGGCAATTACGATTTTTTTAGATTTAAGTTAGTCATTCATTTACATAGGTATATTTAGTTAATATTGTGCTGCGTAACTGACTATTTATAATTTAATTATCCAATTGGTTGCTGCGAGACTACCATTCGGATTCAGGTTCGAATCTCCGTGCATGAAACACCAAATGATAAGAAAAGTTTTTTCTAACCTCGGATGTCTGCCATGAAAAAGCTCCTCATAAAAAATATCTGCCATTCGGAGTCGACTTGAAACTGTAGGTCCCTCCATTTGTAGAACAACACTAAGACACACACCACAAATAGGAGAAGGTGGTCGTTCAAATACTCCAAAAAAGGGTGTAAACGCCAACTATATATATGCATATATAATACCTCTTCACCCGTATACTATAAAACAACTGAAAAAGTACAAAGAATAAAAATAAATATGTTATATGCATATGTATACTACGATATATATCTACATACGTCTAAAATTAGATAGTGTAGACATTTTGAAAATCATCAAACTACCATTCCACTCTTCTAATTTGCCGCTAACGCTTAATTTGTCACCAACATGGATCGATAGAAAAGGTATTCTATTTGAACTCTATCTTTATACATACACACAAGTATGTATATGCTCGACATCATAAAGGTGTTAACCTACATTAAGTATAGCAAATACCCAAAAAATCCTCATTGAGCCCTTATAAGCAGTAAGCTTAATTGAGTATAACAAAATTTTTGAAAATTCTTTGATCTTCACCATAAACTCCTCTAAATGTTTATCCGCAGTCAACTAATATGACGATTTGCACCTCAAAGGGAAAGCCGCAAAATGAACAACCTAAGCTACGTCTGCATATGAACATTAGGGAGAGCACTTTTGGACGCTCTTCTTTGGTCGACAACTTAATGAACTACTTTCTTTGTTGGTTGTTTGACCGAGCTCCCTTTGACATTAGTAGTATACGTCTTCATGCTGTTCCATAACAAAGTTTTATGCCACCCCCAAACGGCAGAAGAAAATCTTTTCTCGAAAGTTTGCCATTGCCTGCCTAGGGGCGCCCGATATCCGAAAAATCGATTCTATAGTTTGGTGTTTCCTGTCAACAACAGGTTTCGAACGAGAACAGTACCGAATGGCAGTCATGCACCAACGCACTCGACTACGACGTCCGCCCACGAACACAATTGAGCTTTCGATTTAGCGATCTCTCGCAGATCTACTTAGAGTTAAGTTTGATATATTAGTTTCGAAAATCATATCCATAACAATCTTTGCGTAGGCAGTTCAGCACTTAAGGGGGCAAAATATAATAAAAAAGTATCAAAGAGCAAGAATAAAATCAGGTATAAGAAAAAATAAATAAAAAATTATACTTGCATACTAAGAAATGTGATAGAGAACAAAATATTAAATAGTGTATCTTAAGTGGAACAGCATCACCTAATTTCGAAATTATCATTGTTATGCGAGTAAATATTACTTTACGACCTCTTAAATATTCAATATTTAGTAAGTATTGCTCATGTTCTTCATTCAATATTTGTAAGTATATTTGCAAAATGTTAATGTATTTATGTCAGATTCAAGCTTATTGAATATTTTCCAGTTGAAAATTAAAAATAAATCTAGAGCAAATTGTTCACCTAGAATGAAGATAAACCCTTGCATATTTGCATACGCGCATATAGTATCTACATATATATAATAAGTATATGTATGCATGTCCTTGTTTATATATTGGCCACATAAGTATACACGGATGAATACTAAGTTTGGGTACTCTTCGTGAATGAAAGTTAAAAGGTCTGTTTACATTCATATTCCCAAGTTCTGACACACATATACATATGTACATACATATGTACACGCAGTTTGTAGATTTATTTAAATACGCTTACACATCAATGGTGTCGAAAAAACTCCGATACCAATAACAACTTCTTCTTCACTGCTATAAAACTTTTTTTTGGTTCTTCCCCCACCTCAGCGTTTTCCTGGACACCTTCCATTTCAATCGAATGTTTACCTCATCTACGGCACCGAATTGTATTGAAAATGTCTTCTGCAATTCACGAATACTCACAATGTTGTTGGTGTTGTTCGCTTTGTGTGCATTATTGACTCGTTTGCGGTAGCCAATATAAATCATGAGCAAACATTTTGATATTGTAATCCCCATTTTAATCCACTCGCACAAAAACCGAAAATCAAAGTTTCTTTGACATAGTGCGGCTCGCTTTCATGTCTCTTTTTGGCTCGTAGTGAATTTGATGGATTATGTGTGTCCAAATATTAACCGAAATTCGTTTGCTTCGTTGGTCGGCTGGCTGGTTGGCTGGTTGAATCGTTTGCACAGTCGCTATGACAAAAAGGTCTCTTACCGTCGCCTTCGGCTACACACATGAACACCTCTGCTCTGTGTTCGGTATGTGACGCTCACCGTTTCACATTCGGCCACCCGGTGGACTAGTGTTCGCCTCTGACGTGTTTTCTACAGTCATCGCAATTATTAACAATTTTGCTTTATTTTATAAGTTTTATTTTTCGACTAGTGATAAGAAATTGATTGCTGCACAGTGGCTAGGTGTGTTAGATGGCAAAATATTGAAAGTGTGGTGCAATGTAGTGTTGGATCATTGAAACGGTATAACGGTGTATGTAGCTGTGATTGTTAAACTGTTTCGTTTTTTCTTGTCTCATTTTTGATTTATTAAATAATTAGTCGGAAACTGTGATTGCAACTGTGTGCGGAGTCGGGAGTGTGGGTTTTCAGGGGTCTATGTGATTACATTCTCGTATAATATGTATGTATGTACATATATGTGCCCATATGAGTTTATATCAGACACATATACGCCCATAGGCACGTAGTGTTGTGAAAAGTATAGATCTAACCGGGAGATAGTGTCGGCATTTGAAATAAAACACGCTTCTTCTGATCTCAACATCAAAGGGTTTCGACAAAAAAATTGAGTAAGTTAATTATTTACTAACGAATCATATTTAATGTTATTGCTAGAATAAAGAAATGATTGTGCCGCAAAATGTTTATTAATAAAAAACGTATAGTTGAAGTTTTCAACTTTGGTGCATAGTACATTCGAAGAATTAGTACAAGCTGCTATATCCTCAAAGCATAATAAGTCGCCAGGTCCCGATGAAATTCGTGCAGATATTTTAAAACTCATTGATGAAAACAATTTGCAACTACTTCACCAGGCCTTCAATTATGTTAATGATTCTGGTTGGTACCCACAAAATTGGTTAAAATCCACCTTTGCCAAAGAAACTCAGCGCAGAAAAGTGTGATGAAGTCTCATGAACCACTCCTTTAAAATTTTCTCAAAAATATTTCGTAACAGAGTTTACATAAAGCCTCCGATAGCAGTCAGCAATTCTGACTAAGAACCAACATCAAAAACACTATGTATTACTTTTGGGAAAAAGAAACCCATTATTTTCTTGGTAGATGGGTGTAGGTATCTATATTTCGTAAAGTACAATATATCAAGCAATTGGAAGTTTATGCTCGTGGTCAAATTCTTTCCCTGTTTTGTGTTTATTCCATTGCGTTGTGAGTTACAGGGTGTTAGCAATGGGAGTCAACAAAGAGAAAATTCGGTATCTTTACAGTTATTCTTTGATAAAGGCGAAATTGCAAGCCAGGTCGCTTAAAATGTAAATGGTGTTTATGGTGCCGATATTGGAACAGCTAAATACGTGCAAATTTCGTCGATTCCGATTTTTGATGTTAAAGAAAATGTAGATAAAATCACAAAAATTATCAAAGTTTACCGGCATGTAAGTAGTCGTAGCATCGCCTCGAAGTTAAAGATTTTAAATATGAGAAAACCTTCAATTACCATGATTTTAACTCTCTCTCTTAGCTTCACAGTCTGTGGTGGACCTTAGCTTCATCAACAATCCTCCTCCAATTCAGTCTCTCCCTTGTCTCATTTCTCCAATTACGAACGTTCATAGCTTTTAAATCTGCTTCCACGTCATCAAACCATCTCTTTCTTGGTCGGCCTCTATTTCTTCCTCCAATTGGACGAAAAGTAAACACCTTTTTTTGGATTCTTTGGATGGCCATTCTTATGATGTGGCCAATCCATCTAACGTCAAACGCAAAATTCGTTTTATAAAGTGGTAGGTGTGGTTTGTACTTCTATGCGGTATGAAACGTTGGACACTGAAAGTTGCTGACCTGGATAGACTTGAAACTTTTGAAATGTGGACATTTAGAAGAATTTTAAAAAATCCCTGGACGGAGCGGGTCTCTAAAATAGAAGGCTTACGTCGTTGGATGGCGTCTGCCTTCAGTATTAAAATCAGTCGGCATGAAATGGTAAGGTCAAACTTACACCTGGCTCCCGGAGTAGCATCTAGCATCTAGCAGTCAAACTATTTTCTTCTTTTGCTTCTTAATTGGCGCGATAACCACTTACGCGATTTCGACCGAGTTTAAAAAAGCTTGGACACACCAAGTGAAGCCAAGTCCTTCTCTGCTACCACCAGCTGGTACCACATCGAATACTTTCAAAGCCGGAGCGTTTGTATCCATTCGGACGACATGACCCAGCCAACGTAGCCGCGGATCTTTATTCGCTGCGCTATGTCTATGTCGTCGTAAAGCTCATACAGCTCATCGTTCCATCGCCTGCAATATTCACCGTTGCCAACGTGCTGAGAGCCTTGTAGAGTGTTAGTTTTGTTCGTCGAGAGAGGACTTTATTGCTCAATTGCTTACTTAGGGAAAATATCGATTGGATTTCAAGGCTGACATTATTATCTGTGCTAATGCTACTTCCTAGATAAACGAAGTCTCTTATTAGTTCAAAATCATAACTATCAACAGTAAAGTTTATGCGAGTGCGTCGACTCTTTGTTTGATAACAGGAGGTACTTCGCCATTCGATTTGCTTCTATGCCTATGATGTCAATATCATCAGTATGCATCAGGAATTATACAGTTTTATAATAAATTGTGCCTGAGGTATTAAGTTCTGCGGTTCACACAATCTTTCCAAGCATTGCATTAAAGAAGTCACGCGACAAGGATCCTCTCTGAAACCTCGTTCGGTATCAAACGGCTTGGAGAGTCCTTCCAAGTTCTAACAGCAGCTCCTGTAAGTGATCAACGCCATTTCTAATAACCTTATTATTTTTGCAGAAATATCAAACTAAGCATATTGGCATATAAGTAAATTTTTCTCATGTTGTTGAAAGCGGCTTTAAATTCGATTTGATTTTCCATTAGCCTTACAAGATTTTGCGTATAGTTATTATTTGGTCAGTCCCACTATTAAGGTCCAATCAGTGCCACTCAGTAAGGCTAGATTCCATTCGAAAACCTGATGGTGCATACACCATTTCTAAATCGGAAACGTTTAATGCTCTTCACGAAACTCATTTTCCGGGTAGTAGAACTCTCTCTGAAGTAGAGAGGGGCATGAACAATAACGGTAGCGACGGTGGAAACTCTAGGTGCAGCTGGTATATTGCTAGTCGGATAGTGACAAAAGAATCGGTAAGGTTTTCCTTGTCTTCCTTTGAGAACTTTAAGTCCCCTGGACCTGACGGAATATATCCAGCAATGGTTAAAAAATGAGGAAACAGGATGATTGAGGCCCTGAAAAGGATCTTCACAGCCTGTCGTGGACTTGGTTATATACCCTCCCAATGACGACGCGTAAGAGTAGTAATTATTCCGAAACCAGGAAAAGGCGACTATTCCCTAACAAAAAGCTGTAGACCAATCAGTTTGACATCGTTCGTGTTGAAAAGTCTAGAACTAGTGGTGGAGAAACATATTCGAGTGGGGGTATTGCCGATAAGTCCACTTAGTAGAAATCAACACGCTTATCAGAGTGGAAAATCATGTGAATCAGCCTTACACGACCTTGTTAGCAAGATTGAAGCCGGGCTGGAAGCTGACGAATACACAATGGGCGTGCTCGTGGACATTGAGGGGGCTTTTGATAATGCCACTTTCGGCTCAATATGTTCTTCTGCTGAACGACATGGAGCTTATCAAACGATTGTAAAATGGATATATTCCATGCTCTCTGAGAGGCTGTTAACCGCTGGTGAGAACAGTGACGAACTAATCAGCGTCAGGGCCAAGCAGGAATGTTCCCAAGGGGGTGTTCTTTCTCCGCTGCTGTGGTGCTGGGTCGTAGACTCTCTACTAGCGGAGATGAAGGAATTCATGTCCAAGCATATACGGACGATGTCTGTGCGCTAACATCGGATAAATACCTAAGGAGGCTTTGCACGAAAGTGCGGAGGGTTCTGGACAAAATCGATGACTGGGGCATGAGACAAGATCTTTCCCTTAATCCGAACAAAACAACCATAGTCTTGGATGGACTCAGTCTTCCAACACTGAGAGGTGTGACACTTGGTCTTTCCGATGAAGTTAAATATCTTGGATAGGAAGCTGATTTGGGAGAGACTAAAGATGAATCGTTCATTAAGAATATTTCAGCAATGCCGCAGAGCCTTTGGTAAAACCTGCTGTGGTCCTATGGATATACACAGTACTTATTACACCAATCATCAATTACGCCTCTGTGGTTTGGTAGCGACGGAGCATGGTTAAGTCCACAATCCGGGAACTATACAGGCTGTAAAGAAGTGTATGTTTATGCATTACGGGTGCCATGAGTACCACCTCTGGTGATGCCCTAAATGCTATGCTTGGTTTGCTCCCCTTGGATTTTAAGATACAACAGGAAGTAATGAAAGCAATGTGTAGACTTCATAAATATGGTTTCTGGCACGAAGACGGAACTTCGGAGGGCAATCCAGAATGCATTCAGGGAGGTTTGACGGATATTTTCTGAATGAATGAGTCCAAGAATGAAATTACTTAACCGATAGTAATAAGTATCATTATGCTATGGGGGAAATGGCAACTGTTTGCCAGACGGAAGTTTTTGCTATCCTGAAAGTAGCCGAATGGATAATCGAGAGGTGATGGAGCGAGAAACAGATTGGAGTTTTCAGTGACAGTCAGGTTTCACTGAAGGCACTAAAGAACGCGAAGCAAACCTCAAAGGCTGTTGAAGAATGTAAAAAGAAGCTTAATTCTGTCGCAAGACAAAATGGGCTTGTACTTATATGGGTTCCACGACACTGGATACTGGACAAAAATTGGCCAACCGTGGATCAACGGTTCTCCCACAAGAGCCACAGCCAATAATCGGAATAAGTTCCGCAGGAATCATGAATTGGATTAGCGATTATGTATGCAATCTACATAAAGAGCGACGGTCAGTACGTTGCATAACTGCAAAGTGTTTTTTGACAAGTCCGAACAGAAAACTGTTAAACTATCTACTAAAACTTGGGAGAAAAGACGTTCGGTTGATGGTCGGTATTATTACAGGATACAACCAATGGGGTCACCATATGACCACCATTGGAATCATTGAGGACCCAATGTGCCTGTCGTGCTTGGAGGAGGCGGATAGCACTGAGCACTTTCTCTGTGAGTGTCCTGCCTTTGCCAGAGCACGGCTACGAGTTTTGGGTACCGATGTCGTGAGAATGATTAATATTTGTCCTCTAAAACTGGAGGATATTTACAGATTTGCCAAAGAATCTGGAATATTCTCACAGGACTAACTATCCCTATCTCTATTCTTTCCTATCTCTTTCTCTGATACTTTTCTCCTTCCTTCCTTGACTATCTACCCCCTTTCCAGAGCTTTAAATACAATGGGCTTTTTAGCCTGAGTGTTTTAGGAGCCACCTAATCTCCTGGTGCTTCTTGGCTCGACCTTTTCGATAGTTTAACAAAACGGACGCCAAAGAGAATGCAGAAGGTGGTGATATCCCCGAAGCGCTACCCTGCTTTCAATGTACAGAATCAGAATCAGCTATTAAGCTGAAATAATAAGTTTTCCATTTTTATTGTTATTCAGCAGCGAATTTACGCCATTCCCCATCTTGTTTAATACTTATTACAAAGCAGCCAAAGATACTCTCATGGATGGCGCAATCTTGTAATCTGGCGTTTTTGGACAAGTGTATAAATACTAAATTATTAAATAGCACGGGCGATGCTAGTAATTTCTACTTTCGAAGCAAAATAGTAAAAGGAAGTTTCGGTACTCAATGCTCACAATATACCAAAATCATTGCAGCTCTAGCTTTTATTCAAATATCAGAAAAGGCCAATTGCATTCTAAGGAAGGAGGATACTGCATTCTACAATATAATATTTATGCGAAGTACTTCACGGCGTATGAGCAACTTTTCTTCAGTGGGATACATCATATCGTAGCTTATCAATGCTACCGTTGTAAAAGCTGCTAACTCATTTCAGTTAAATTTTATAGTAGAGTGAAAAACCATTCCTGAGTTATAACTGTGAGCTACCTCCAAAAGTTCAAAACATTTTCTTTGCAAACTCAATTTCTTAAGCTATAAATTAGAAGAGGAGGAGTATTTTGAACAAAAGAACCCTTTGAGAGCTATTTTACTATACTCCAAAGAATTGATTTAATCATTCGCAGTAAAATAATCAGTAAAAAGTGATACAATTTTCTAAAAAAAAATAAGGATGTGTCCAATCTGCTAAAATATTAGTTTGGAGAAAACGAAATTCATTATTTGTGCGTAAAATTTTTGCGCAAATGGTTCAAAGCTGTTGATTAATGGTTGAACTTCAGCTTCTAGGTAATGTTATAATTTTATCGACGTTTTAACATTATTGACATTTTCTCTAACATCAAAAATTCCTGAACGGAATCGACGAAATTAAAATTGCATCTAATTAGGTGTTACAATATCGGCACCATAAACACCATTCACAATTGCAAGCCAGGCCGCATTTTCGCTTTTATCAAAGAAAAACAGTAAAATGTACCGAATTTTCTCTTTGTTGATTTCCACTGTTAATACCCTGTAACCCACAACTGAATGAAACATTTTTTTAGTATGAAATGTCAACTTGACAACGAGCGTAACAAAATTAACTAAAATTATCAAAAGTTTGGCTCCAAAAACGGAAATTAAAAGGAGGCGAAGAAAATTGTATCAATCCAATTTTCACCTTGAAGCAGATTTTCCACCTACCGATACTTGAAAAAGTATTTCATTGCTTTGATCGCAGGTCACTGTCTTTTAGGTCGGCATACACAAATATTGAACGTACCTTATTTCGACAAATAGAGAGGCTACAAGAATAAGGAGGAGGAAGAGTATGTCAAGCATCTTCTCTGTCACTGTTCTGCGTGATATGCCACTAGGTTTAGTTACATTGACTCATCGTTCTTAAATTAACCTACTAATGACTTTAGGGATATAAGTGCCATCCAGATCAGTGAGTTTGCTTTTCAAAAGAAATAACTGAATCTTAAATTAATATTCTTGTAATGCATATTTTTTATATACCAACAAACTTACATATGTCGCTAATGGAGTTATATATATATATATATAATTAGCGCGTACACCCTTTTTGGGTTTTTGGCCGAGCTCCTCCTCCTATTTGTGGTGAGCGTCTTGATGTTGTTCCACAAATGGAGGGACCTACAGTTTTAAGCCGATTCCGAACAGCAAATATTTTTATGAGTTATACGACCCTTAATTAAGGATTAAAGATATCCAGATTTTTACTAAGATTGTGAACGCTGTAGAATATTTGGGGTCTTGTAAAACTTATCTGAATTAGTTTTTTTGTTTTTAGTTTTCTTACATTTTATTACAATATTATTTTACAATAAAAGGATAAAAACCAGTCAGTTGATGTTTTTCTTCCACGAATATGGAAAATGTAAACAAAGGAATAAAGGGTCTTACAAGCAAGCTTTCGTTAACTTTCATCATATGCAATAGATTTAGTGCTTACTCATCCGGTTTTGATCGCATCATACGTAACCTCAACTACGAAAGTCCCTCTTTACCAACTCATCAACTGCGCTCTTGTATTTTTAAAGCCATTGTAATACTATGTTTCTTGGGTATCCGATTAAATGATTTCATTCCTACCATTGAGGAAGATTCCTATAAAAAACCAATGCACAAATATTCGCTTTATGAATGTTGATCGAAGTGAAGTGCAGTAATTATTCAGTTATTAGGAACTGATTAAGTACCATTTCCATTAGAAATTTAAACTTTTTAAATTTTCTTCATCTAACTTATTTTAATACCTCTTTATGTACGTAGGTAGTCATACTGTTTTGCTATTATTTAGTAAATATACACATGTAAAGGGTGGACCGTCAGTTGATTTCTTCTTAAAAATATTCTTAAAGCATCGGTAATAGTTTTCAAAGAGTTATTCAAATTTTCCAATTAAAACTGAAATATTTGGTTATGCAAAATCTCGTCTGTAGTAGCCCATCCTGGCAATGAATTTTTACAAAACATTTCCAATGGTGTCTGCCTCTATTGCCTCTCAATAGCTGAATCTGGACAGCTGATTCTGGACTGTCGGCATAACATCAATCTTTAAGGGAACCCTTTTAAAAAAATCTAAAAACGCCTCTCCGTGAAAGCCAACTGGCATCACCATAGGCAAATAAGAAGTAAGTGCGCTAAATAACACTTGTTTGATGAATTATGTAGTAACGCTTTTTCTATTCTGCCTTACAGGATTTATACTATAGGATAGAATGTACGCCACTTTGTAATTCTCCCACTAAACCAGAAATTTAACCTAACCAAACAGGGACGACCCATTACATCGATTGATTCATTAAGACAATCGAGCAGGGTGTTATATTAAAACGTGTTTACTTTGTTAGGAATGGGTCTTTTCTGATTGTGTGTTACAGTTATGGGCAGAAAAATGGCACACTTCCCCATTATAACATATAATAATATCTATTTATACTTGATGGCCTAGTAAAAAATTCATTTTTGCAGATATGTATTATTTCATTTCAGTACTGTCAAAACTAACGTTAAATAAATAGCAATTACATATCTACGAGTATAAGGAGTATGAAAAATCGGCATTTATCACATTTTGAACTGGACATTCAGTAGCGCACTTTTATCGATCTGCAATAGAAACAGAAATTAGGGAAATATTTAAAATTGGTAAAATTTCTTTATTAATTGCTTATCTAATTAGGCCGCCGTAGCCGAATGGGTTGGTGAGTGACAACCATTCGGAATTCACAGAGAGAACGTAGGTTCGAATCTCGGTGAAAGACCAAAATTAAGAAAAATATTTTTCTAATAGCGGTCGCCCCTTGACAGGCAATGGCAAACCTCCGAGTGCATTTCTGCCATGAAAAGCTCCTCATAAAAAAATATCTGCCGTTCGGAGTCGGCTTGAAACTGTAGGTCCCTCCATTTGTGGAACAACATCATGACGCACACCACAAATAGGAGGAGGAGCTCGGCCAAATATCCACAAATGGTGTACGCGCTAATTATATAATATATACTACTGTGGGCAAAAAGTAAGGTGAATTTATTTGTCAAACTTCGCGGGATTAAAATTTTGCTCTAGTTATTTTTTTCATGAGTTGGCAGCACTGTTAGTAACATCTTGGCCAACTTTCATGTGAATGTCATTATCAGTAATATATTTACACTTGTGTTTACCAAACGACCAAGAGTGCATTTTGGAGCGCTCCGGACGACCATCGATGTCAACAGATGACCAACACGTCAATAAAGTGAAGTAGTTAGTGCTCAAAAATCGTTGGGTGACTGTTAAAGACCTTACTGATATGATCGGTACTCGTATATCAGAAGGATCTGTGAAAACCATTTTGAAAGACCATTTGGGCCTACGAAAAGTCAAATCTCGTTTGGTACCGAAAACTCTCAATTTCTTGGAAAAAAGTCGTCGCGTTGATGTGTGTGAAACAATGCTTTCAGACTATCAGGACAAACTCAAATGCATCATTACGGGAGATGAGACTTAGGTTTATGCTTACGACCCTGAAACAACCGACCAATCAAGCGAATATCGCGAGGTCAGACCGAAAAGAGCACGTAAAAGTCGTTCAAAAATAAAGGTCATGATGGCAGTTTTTTTTCGATTTTCGTGGTGTGGTGCACTAGGAATTCCTTCCCCCTGGCCAAACTGTTAATAAGGAATATTATTTGAGCGTTATACGTCGTTTACGTGAAGCAATTCGTCTAAAAAGACCAGAATTATGGGCCAACAACTCTTGGTTTTTGCATCACGATAATGCACCGTCTCACACTGCACTCGTTCTTCGTGACCATTTCGCTAAAAATTCCACGCATATCGTTCCGCAACCACCGTATTCGCCTGATTTGGCTCCGTGTGACTTCTGGCTATTCCCAAAAGTCAAGAGACCACTCTAGGGAACGCGTTTCGAGTCGAATGAGGAGATAAAAGCTGAATCGAAGAAGGTGCTGATGGCTATACCGGAAATGGACTATTTGGCATGTTTCGGGGATTGGAAAAATAGTTGGCATAAGTGTGTTTCATCGAGAGGGGACTATTTTGATTTACAAGAATAAATAAAGATTTTTCATTTTACAACCAAATTCACCTTTTTGCCCACAGTAGTATATATATATAATTATAATTTTGTTAAGTATCCATTATTTCTTAAAACTACTTCACACATACATATGGTGCTATCTCTCTTGGTATCTCTCCAAAATTTTTTTGCTCAATCTTAACTTTAATATTGTTCTATACATTTTCAATGGAGATAAGGTCGGAGCTTTGTGCTGGCCATTCCAAAACCAATTTTGCTGCATTTTTTATAGATATTGCATTTTTTATAGATATTTTTTAGGAGTTTTTCTTTTTTTAGAAAATAAAATACTATCGATGGCCTTAACAAAGGCCTTGTCTTGCTGTATTCTAGTTTTTCGCGCAGGAGCCTATCCAACTTTCTTTCTTTTAAGAGTATTTTTGTCTGCACTAATACATTTTACGAAACAAACTATGTACCGCTCACAAGCTATGCTATGGTTTTCCTATGGATATACTAATATTCTTAGGACTTAAGCTCTACTTAATTTAGCTATTTACCAAGGCATTCATATTGAATTGAGTGAATAAATGGGTCACTATTCTGCTACTATATTTTCACGGGCCAATGTTACCTCTAGAAATTACTTAATATTTTAACAGGATCCACTTTAGGAGAAACTGGAAATGCATTAACAATAATATCTCATTTTATGGCCAAAATTACATTACTGGAGAAATGGCCCCACTAAATTTATAACATAAATAATAAAAAAAAGCAGCACTACAGTAATTGATTAACAAAATTATCTGAACTCAGCCCACTTACAACAAGACTATATATTGATTACTCTATTATCCTTTTTCCGCCACCAGAGATTATGACTAAAGCGTGACATTTGTTGCATGTGGTATTGTCAAAAACTACAGCTGATTTTTGGGACAGTTTGTAAGAGATGAGAAACATGGGAAATTTTCCCATCAATTTCAAATGAATCAATTGAATGAAGCGGATGAATTTCAAGGGGAAAATTTCACAGGATACAGAGAATTTCATTGGAAACCACCCCTAAACACTACACTTTAATATTCTTCGCTAGTTGGCGAAAAGGGGAACTGACAGCAGTTAGAGCAATGGTGACTTTTAGCTAGCGAGTGGCCAATAACGCATGTGTGAGAGCGAGAAAGATATAATGTCGATGAGCGAAGCCACACCTATCGGGCAAATAATAAAGAGTCGTAGCGCAGGCGGAGCCAACAGCAAGCGGAACAACGCATAGCGGATGAGGTTTCTTCAGGTTTTCTTATTCTTTCTTGTAGCTTAGAAATATGGACTCCTTTTTTATTTGAGTGCACGGTTAGAATTGTCGGCGAATGGTTGGTTGGTGGATTTGCGGGACGGCCGTGTTGACGGCAGAGAAAACGACTAGAAAACAGATGAGCATAAATATTTACTGGCAGGGCGAAATGCAAGTTGGAAATGAGTCCGTAGTATTTTTCCCTTCTGCCGAAATGATGGACTCACACACTTTTATATTTAATTTATTTTGGTGTGCAAATGTGCGTGTGCTATGTACTGTTTGAGCACATCTAAAAAGTCTGTAAAATTTGCACAAACACGTGCAACGCATAAATCGCGCAGCGTACACAACATTTTGATGTCCTGGCGGGACCAATATTTCTGTTTCTGTTGCTGTTATTGTTGCTGCTGCTACTGCCACAGCAAGTCAGCTCGAATTTCCATCATATATTGTTGTATGTTTTCAACTTAGTTCTTTGTTTGGAAGCAAGCACAAACATAAAAACAAACTCTAGAAAAAAACCCAAACAATTTTTTTGCATCGACTGCCACGTCGCAAACGAGTAAAGTGTCCCAATTGCAACAACGGACAGCCACCACCCAACTCGAGCCGCGGGCACAGCCGCAACCATTGCCATAGCCACTTAATTTGTTTGCACTGCAACACGTTGCGGTTCTGCCACTTCACCTACATACCTACCTACACTGCTGCGGTGCACAAGCCATTCAAATCACACACACAAGACGATGCCCGTTTTGCTCTGATCTTCTCGATGCCCCATCAGCGATGCTCCTTTGCTCAAACGATGATTTTTTTCATTTTACGCATCTGCTTTACTTTTTCTATTTGTTGTTGTTACTGGTCATACACTTGGTCCATCATATGTATGCGACATCATGACACCAGGGTACGTTGCGCTCTTACAAGTACTTTACGGTAATGGGGGATTTTCGCCTGAGCATCCTCTAACAAAAATTAATTTAAATCGATATTGAGTAGCATTTTTTCTCGCCCTTTGTCGTCGTTGTTTTGTGTTTTTTGGCGCGTTTCTTTTTTCATTTTAATTCCTGCATATTGTTATGGCTTGATGGTACGTTGCTGCTGCTAAACGTGGATGATGTTGGTGTCGTGATGTAAAAGTCTATTAATTAGCTTTTAGGAATATGCATCTGCAAAAATACACCTGGAGCACACATTTTTACATGGAATATTCACTGTGATATGTATGGAGATACTCATATAAAAATGCATTAAGTATAGGTAAATAAAATAATAGAAGGCCAAAGTAGTAATTAAGTGCAATTTATTTTATATAAGCAACGGAAATATTGTTAACGGTACAAGTGCATTTAATTTACTTTAAAAAGCTATTTCACAATGTAAATAATTTGATATCTTACATGAAGTGGGTGCATTACGCATAATCGCCTTTTTAAGCACCGAAAAATAAATGCTATCTAATACACGGAGCTAGGGACGTAGCCAGAATTATCTCTCGAAGAGTGTTAGCATTTGTAGCAATTAAAAATGTTTCTGTAAATATCATTCCAACATTTCAAAAAAAAACAGCATTTATGTATGCTACTAAGGTGGCGCAAAACTATTTTTTTTGTTTTATAACTTTTTTCTAAATAAAGAACAAAATTATTTACGTCATGGAAATATTTATTTTGACCTTCAGGTACCGCAATGTTTATATGTCTGTGCACTGCAGTTATCTAATTCACAAGTGCCAAATATGATTGACGTACGACGCTATTTAGAAAAACTACCAGAAGTGTAATTTATGAGCCCCACCCTGTATATGTATAAAAAATAATAGTAAACATAAAATTATTGGTCAAGCGTAACCTAACCTTTATAGGTATAACCTTTCCAGCAGGGAGTTGGAAATACCTACACCGTGCCAGCCTAATGGCAAAGCCAGCAGCCCCGGACCTTGCCTCGGATGCAGAAATCTAATCCTATACTCATCCCAAACTTATGGATTACTGAAACCGAGAATTTGGATGCCTAGGTTCATAGGCGGCAAATTCATTAGTCACTTTCTCAGTGTCTGGATCAAATCTGCGTTATACACTTATTAGCGCTAAGTTGTTCAACCAGCTTTTCCCAGTTGAATTTCCCAAAGGAGTTTAGTCGACTTTTTTCTTTAATGTTTCTCCCTAGGTTAGGCTAGGTTATATCGCTGGCCTTCCGAGGGGCCCACTTGGACAAAAAGGAACCAGTCAGGTGGAATAAAAGGAAGAAGGGGCTTTGAATTAGAGGATGACGACCAACAGTGGCGGCTTACGTTTCTATTAAGTGTCTAAACCTTTGCCCGAAGAGAGCAGTGCAGCTCAGGCCCGAAGAGAGGGGGGGGGGGGGGGGGGGGGGGGGGGGGATCGGGTACTTTTTCCCCCGGGCCCGGAGTTTTCAGAGGGGCCCGGACTCGAGATTATACGTATTTATATGAATTAGACATCATTGGAAAGGGCCCGCATTTGCAATTTTCCCCCGGGTCCCGGATTTTCCCGCGGGGCCCGGGTATGCTCTCTACGGCCCTGGTGCAGCTGATAAGAAAGTGCTAAGATTTTTCCACTTCGTCCTCCACACAGCTTTTGCAGAAGACGATTCTCCCCAAATTCGTGTTTATAATTCGTCCCCTTAGTATTAAAATAGCCTATACATTTTTTGATGTTTTGAGAAAATGAATTTCAAACTTTTTGTCGAAAGTAGCTTTCATTCAAATCTCGTTATGTCTGTAAATATTTATTATTTTTTGACTGACGTTTTGACCCACTTTGTGGAACTAGAATTTGACAAAATTTTGACCACATATAAAATCGACGATGGAGAATCCAAAAATTCAATAAAAAAATAATAGCCTATGAGCACATAGGCTATTGTTATACTAAGGGGACGAATTGTCAATAACACAGAAAACACAGGGTACAGAAAAAAGTATCTTTATAATCTAAGGTTATTTTATAATCTCAGATTTAGGGAGAGAAATTTTGTATGGGTAATCTCCCTTTTTGGTAGCCGCCGTAGAGAAATGGTTTGGTGCGTGACTACCATCCGGAGTACGTAGGCTCGAATCTGAGAACATGAAATTCGAAAAATTTCTAATAGCGGTCGCCCCTCAGCAGGTAATGGCAAACCTCCGAGAGTATTTCTGCCATGAAAAAGCTCCTCATAAAAAAACATTTGCCGTTCGGAGTCGGCTTAAAACTGTAGGTACCTCCATTTGTGAGACAACATCAAGCACACACCATAAATAGGAGGAAGTGCTCGGCCATAAACCTAACATAGTAGAAGTGTACACGCCAATTTATTATTATTATTATTTTTGCAAGACAATATATAATTTGTTGTTGGTATAGAGAAAGCGTGATATATTAACTTCGACATTTGCAGATTTAAGAAGTTTAATTTTCTCGGACTTATGTTATAACTTGGAAAGCAGTTCAATATACGCTAAACTAGCAAACTTTAAACAAGTTCACAGAGCACCGTGTCATACCTTTGAAAAGAGTTAGCTTTAAGGGGGGCCTCTTATCAGTGGCTGTTGGTGTTTTTTCTCAATTTTTTTTTTCGAGACGAAAAAAGTGACACACAGAAATAATCTTTTGCATTTATTTGAAGGCATGATTGAAGAGTAATAAGTAATTTTTTAACATAAATAAAAATACAAAATGGCGGACATATGAGGGATCTCGCACAGCTTCTCGTTGCGCGCTAGTAAAACGGCGTGTAAGATTGCGGTCGTAGTTTTCACCTGAAACACAAAAGAAAAATATTGTCTTAATCAGAAGGCTTTGCCGCATATAATAGACTACTTTTGCATAAAAATATGAACACACAATTAATTATTGAAAACCAGTGCTTTTTTCGCTATTTTTTTCAAAAAAGGTGTTAAATAACATTAAAAAATTATTTTTTTTTATTTTGTTAGTTAATTAGTTGTGCATTTTAATTTTCTTTATATAGATTATCGGTTTGAAACGATAACTTTCGTCGTGTTTTTTTAATCTTACACGCCATTTTCAAAAACATGGTTTTGAGAAAACGTGTTTCAAAGTTTTCAGAAGGTAGACAGTATACTGACGATGGACGGTACACAGGCCTGTAACTCCAAAATCGCTTTGAATTCCGCTATAAAATTTAGAGGGGCATATTCTCCTAAAATATATCTATAAATCTATTGCAGTAAAAAAAAATCAATTTTTGAAGCCGACTGATAAGAGGCCCCCCTTCAGAGCTCGACAATCACAACCAATACTCAATTTTCACAGGTGGCAAAAAGAACGATGTGTGCCATTATGTATAGGCTGATCCGGAAGCTTTTTAAATACTATCTGGAAATTTTTTGAAGGAATTATAAAAAAAGTTTATTTCGCCAAATCTTCAAAAATTTCCCACGAATAGAGCATAAATACAGGTACACTTTCCAACCTAGCTGCCTTTGGTGAATAGCGTTTCTCAACTTTTACTGAAGAATTTCAAGTCGACTGTGCTTACACAGACTTTTCTAAAGCATTTGATTAACACAATTATCATTCACACATTTCTCACACAATTCCACAACCGCCTCGCGCGGTTGTGATTCTGTTCATTATCTTTGACTGGTTGAAATCTTCTTTATCTAATAGACGTTGCGAGGTAATGATTGAGGGTGAAATCTCGTAACCCTTCCTTTCATCTTCAGGGATGTCATAAGGCAGTATTGTAAGGTCTCAACTCTTCGTTTTATTTATTAATGTTATTATATAATACTTACTATAATAGTACCTGTTTTTCGGTGCCAATTTTCTTCCATATGCTGATGATATCGAAATATTTTCCGCCTTTAGAAATACGGAGGATGTTCTTATGCTGCAATCGGAAATTACTGTGTAGTATTCTGGTGTCTCTCTAAATATCAATAATTGTTCTCACGTCACTTTCGTCGAAACGCAAAATGTTGTTGATACTAAAAATGTTGTGTTGCTAATACTAATTTTCCTCAATCCGTTCATGAAATTTAATACCCTAAATTTTACTCTTTTGCAGCCCCCTCAGTTGTCACGCAGGGAGTATTCCGGGCCCTATTTAATTTTTTTATTTTTATTTCCTTTTTTATTTTTTATTTTTAAACACTGCAAGTTTTTACTCTATGCTGATTATCTAAGACTATTTAGTAAAGTAACTTGTCAATCGGATTCTTCTTTAGTATAGCAACATTCAAATAACCTTATGAACTATGTGATTCTTTAATTCCTATAAGGGCTGGTATGATCAGATAAATCAACAAGTAGATGTGTCAGCAACAGGAACAACTGGGAGAAGACACATACACCGGCGGATCAGCAACACTTGGCAAATGTCGCAAAAAACACTAACGCACTGACAAAACCACGTCTTACTCAGCTGATTGCATTATTATCCGGTTATCCGGAGTAATTTTTGCTCGCGACAAGGTTAGTTGGGCCATTATGTCCCTTTAGCCTTTTAAAGTACCAGGCGAGATATATAGTACAAGGTGAAGTCCAAAATAAACCAGACTGAGCTAAAATAGAAACGACAGAAACTTTGTTTTGTTAACTTCGAGTTTATTTATTCAAAATACTCCCCTCTGGCCTCGATACACTGTTTTGGGCGCTCTAAAACCTTTTCGAAAGAGTGTTCAGGTCATTGACTGGAATGTCCTTCACGATGTCGGTACAAGCCTTTTGGATGGCCTCTACGGACGCAAAACAACTGCAACTTTCCGAATAGTTAGAAGTCACAGGGAGCCATATCAGGTGAATACGGTGAGTGATTGATGGTTAAAATGCGATTTCTAGTCAAAAAAATCACCAACAGGAGTGGATCGATGAGATGGTGCATTATCACACAAGAAGCGCCAGCTTTCTTCTTCGCGGTATTCAGGGCGAATTCGAAGAATGCGATGAAACAAACGCTTCGGCCCATTGGCACGAACTCCTTGTAGAGAATTCCCTTGGAATCGTAAAAGCAAATGAGCATCGCCTTGATTTTTAACTTCTCCAAACGCTTTTTTTTTAGTGGTGGCTCGTCTGGCACCTTCCATTAGACACTTTGACGCCTAGTTTCGGGTTCATGTTGGAAACACCAAGTTTCATCAAGTTGGGAACAATGACACCACAGCATCAGTCTCAGTTTGCATAAAGAAGGAAGGAGCACTTCACTGTGTCCTTACAAAATAGAGAAACTTCCAAATTCCAGGAAAATAGCTTTATGTGCTTTCTTAAATATTGAAGGCGCATTTGGTAACACGGATTATCGCTCAATAGAAAGCGCTCTTGAAAGCGCTTGATATGAAAATCGACACCCCGACTGTAGGGTGGGTGAAAACGATGCTTGGCAATAGAATACTCAGCTCAACTCAAGGGGTGAAACTGTCTCAGTCAAGGCAATGAAAGGCTGTCGCCAAAGAGGCGTTTTGTCACCACTTCTGTGGTCTTTAATCATTGATAACCTCCTAATAAAACTACAGGAGTCTGGCTTGGGCCTTTTGGCCATTGGATATGCTGACGCCCCTACGGTCATTGTGTCAGGCAAATACATGAACCAAGCGCTGATCCTTATAGCCGGCTGGTATCGTGGACCTTTAACTCCAAATTTTAAACTGTTTTTCAGAGTCCTTAGATAACTGCTGATTTTCTTTCATATAAAACATAGTTTTTTATATAGAAGAAAATGCTCGATACAAACAAACATAAAAAACAAAAATCAACGTGATTCTTTGAGCGAGTTCAAGCTTTCACTTTCAAATTTAACTAAAATTTAATGGGCTTTAAAATTGCATACTCGGAAGTTTCCCAAAAGCTCTGATAAAATAGTTGAAAATTTTCATGATAGTTTTTGGAAATTTGTTACATTTTTATGGATTTTGTACGAAGCTTGAAATATGTTGAAGAATACGAAGAATTAATGAAAATTAAAAATAAAACAAAATATTGGGATTCTTTTTATCTTGTCTGCAAGTGTATGTATGTATATGGAACACTTAGTACACTCCCTCAAACGAATAAAAGAAAATTTCAAATGGAATAATCGATATTAAATGAACCTAATGCAGCTTAACAGTGCCATACAAGTACTTGTACAATGTGATGACAAGTACATCCAATTCACTTCGCCTAAATTGCACGCCAAATCCCGAAAAGGGTTACACAAAATCAACCTTTGCCACAAAACTGCTTTCCAGCGCACATTTTTGACATCTTTATTTTCACTCACACACACGCAGAATGTTGTTTGTTGTTCTAAAAAACATATATCTTATCCCTGGCTTCCAAAAGATTAAACGTCAAATACTTCTCACATGCCTTCTCCTGCGTTCGTTTGCATGTGTGAAATGGGAAGTGTCCAATTGGCAAAAGTCATTTTCCTAGCCAACTGACTTATTTGCAAATCCATCGAACACAGGTGTACTTAGTACGCAACGTCTCAACGGGCCACAATGGATTTGCGAGTTTTTTTAGGCGACGCGCCAGTGTGCAGATGGCATCACTGATCACATCTGACGCGCAGCCTTCGCTCGCAACTCACCTAAAATTTACTACCAAATCCTTGCGGTAACCCCAGTTAGCTAGAAGTGTTACGAAACGCCAAATATTGTATAATTTCTCACTGAACTCACTTGCCAAACCAACAAACGCTGAGTGTCCTGCGCAGCGAGCGCCAACTTAAACACAGCTCGCTTTGGCTACAGCAGCAAAAAGTAAGAAAAAAGGCGCAATCCCTTGACAATTTCAAAAGCGTTAAGCGTCTCGGCGAAAGTGTGAGTTACACGAAAGAATTTGCTATTCTTAGAAATCATTATTGTTACGCGCATTTCGTCCTCAGAAGCCGAGCAAAAAAAGAAAAAAACAGGTTCGCGGTTATGTTTGTTGTAAAAGAAAATACCATCAACGAAAAGAACTGCATGAGCGACAAAGAATGTGACAAAGGTCACATGACAACTAACATACACAAATGTACACACGCAGAGAGAAAGCGAGGGACACGCACATTCGGCAAATGTCACTCATGCTCACTCATAGGTGCCTATGTATGTGTGTTAGCTTTCCACGATTACTGACATACCTGCATATACAAAATAGTATATATGTATATGTACATACATACACACATACACACATACATATATTATCGTTTTTCTTGGGTAAACATAGTTTATTGACTTCTTAAGGAAGTGGTTTTTCGCAGAGATTTCCTTGTGAAAAATGTGCACGTATGTGTGTATGTGTTTGTAGATGCGAGACTGAGTGAGTTGAGCTGATTGCAGCTACTACAGACGGATGTTCTTAATACAAATACGTGGCGGACGGTGAAGAGATTTTTATTTTAAACAAAATGAGGATATATAAATTTGAAGATTTTGGAATCGGAGTTTTTAAACAAATGTTTTTCATTTTCTAATCACTAGTGTTCACAAAATCTGGAACTTTTGGCAATAGGAACTTTTCACTGATCGGTACTCTACTGTTCTTCTTCTTCTTCTTCTTCTTCTTATCGACTACTTCTTCTCTAAAAAGACATTAACCAACCATATATACTTACTCCGGGAATTTTAGTGAGCTCGATAAGGAAACAGTGACATCTTTTTCCAACAATAAAGATATACTGCCAGAGAATTCGTTGACGAAATACAAATAAAATAATTATAAATATACTGCCACTTGCATCCTTCAAAGTCATTTCCCCTGGTGATTTCACACAAATTTGGACTTTGGAGTTTTACGCCACTTCCCTACGGTAGACGATTTCTTAAGAGAAACCTTTTCGAAGAGAAAATACACTCGGAGTTTTGCCACTGCGGAGTGACCTAAGGTTTGTTTACATTTTATTTTCGCCTTGGTAACGAAGCTTAAAGATTCTGAAAAGCGCAAATTTCTTCACTTTCTTCACATTTGCCACTACAGAACAACTCTTTTTGTCTCCAAACAATCTAAAAATGTGAGAGAAGCGAAGAGATTTCAGCTGTTACATTTTTATATAACCGCATTTGTGCCCAAGGATGTTATAATTTTGTTCACAAAACGGTTGTATATAACAGCATAAGTGAATCGAAATAGATATAGACACAAAGGAATACCAATTTTTTTTCCGAAAGATAAGAGTAAAACTCAAGCAAAATTTAAAACAGTAGAAACTCGATACTTGCACTCCTCGATACTTGCGACACAATTTTGTTTTCGTTGCGTACTTTGTACTTGTAACGTTAGAGAATTTTTATCTCGATGCTTGCAACATATTTTCTTTTGTCATTCCCTTTTGCTCTTTTAGGTTATATTTTTGTAGTAGCCTCGATGACATTCTGGTAATGACATTTTTTGAATTGAATAAGCTGAAGGAATTTAAGGGAAGTGCCGTCTAATTCACTTGCTGACGAGTTTTGGTATGGTCTCATAATGGCAAAGAGCAAATTTACACTGCCTACAATAAAAGAAAAATCTAACATGCTGAACCAACTAAATGCGGAACTTCCGAGTGCATAGAGCAAAAATAACTCGTATTAAAAAAAATTAACAGTTCATGAAGAAGTTTGTTACGCAATCTGAATTTGGTCCAGGTAAAAGGGAAACTCTTCAGATTTCTCAGTTTCCAAAAATGGAAGAGGCGTTATTAAATCAGTTTGCGGATCAATTACAAGTGATATGCTAAAAGAGAAAGCGAAATTATTATATGCCAAAATTCAGTAAAAGTTTTGAGACTTCCACGCTAGCAATAATTGGGTTGCAAGCTTTAAAGGGTTACATGGGTTTCGTTGGTTCAAAAAATCTATTTATTTTTTTTTTTGCTTATTAATTTCTACAACATCTCAGGAATATTATCCTAAATTTTCAAGTCGATCCGAATAATATAATATATTAGTTTCGGAGATACAGCCTTTGGAATGTGTGCGCTCCAAGCCACTTTTATTGTTACTCAAAACTTTAAACGCGTTTTTCTCGGAACCGTCCTTCGCGATGGCAGACACCTTGCCGTGGTGCGGAGGCTTAGTCGAATCACTAACCAGACCTTACCAATGGATGATAGTGTTGTCACTTGAATGCCTTCCAGTATTGAGCGAACGCACTTCATTCCCTTGGTTAGGGCTGCTTTTTGAACGATGACCAAGCTCTGCCCTGGGTCGGAACAAGGTGTTATACGACCCGTGCCGAGGTTCAGCCTGGCTGGGGACCCAGACCAAAAATAGCCCAGTCTTGAACGGAGTGCTCCGGATACCTGGCGACCTCCGGTTCTATCTAGCCTTACCTGTGCACACGGACCTCTGCACAGGCGGACCTCCCTTGTCCGACACTCGTGGGACCAAAAATGAATTCGTCAACTAAGAAAAACTTTTTTCACAAGGAGGTCGGTCCTCCCAAAAAACCGACAAAGGTGGCTTCGACTACTGCTACAGCCGAGAGCAAGGCAGTGGTCAGACCGCCGATATTAGGAGTTAGAGGGGGCCTAAGCGAAAGGGCTGGTCCCAGCACGAGTACTGCAGGAGGCAGCGGGGGGCGAGGAGGCTTGGGTAAACCGGCCTCAAATCAGTCAAGGTCAGAAGCTGCGAGGGCAACTCTGCGCAGGACAAACAACCCCCATCCCACCTCAACCTCTTATAGAGGACGGGGGTCGGCACCTGCTTCTAGGATTCACCGGCAGGTTGCCATAGAGGGGCCTAGTACCTCTAGGCAGTTCATAAGCGTAGAACGGGGGGGGCCGGCTAAACATGTCCGCCCCTCCAAACAAAACTACTACGAAAAGAAGGCGGCCAGCAGGGTCCTATTTAGACTAGGAGAGGTAGCAACAGACCAGCTAACCGAAGACCAGGCTAAATCGCTAGAGTGGGCAAAGGGAGTAATATCCGACTTGGGAAAACCGGCGGATGCTACTCCCAAAAGACAACGGTCTGCAGAGCAGACAATGGAAAGGGCCGCCAAAAGACAGAAGGTAGGTGGCCAAAAACACCAAACTTTTAGTGAGGTGGTAAAAGGCGGCGGTGAGATACTGGCCGTCATCGATAAAGGAGAAGAGGAAGGAGTGATTCCTAAGGAAAAATGGAGGTGGATTGAGGAGGCTATCGCCGAAGTGTACCTCCAGATCCTAGAGGAACACCCCGGACCTCCTCCCCTTTGTCATGACGCAGGCTGGTATCAAGGTAGAGCCAAACTCATCGCCTGCGAAGACACTAGGTCAGCCACGCTCTACAGGTTGGCTGTAAACAAGATAGGAGAGGTTTGGCCGGGCGCCAAGCTCGAGGCGGTCAGCAAGGATGAAATTCCGAGCAGGCCTCGAGCTCGAGTTTGGATTCCGGCCAAGCCGGCAGAGCCAAGCAAAATCGAGGAAATTTTCAAATCCTGCAACAGAGACCTGCCAACACATAACTGGAAGGTAGGTAGAGTAGAGGAGCCAGTAGAAGGTAGACGACAGGTGATGCTCATCCTCAATGGAGAATCGCTCGGCCCACTGGCGCAGAAAAATAATGTCGTGAGGTTCGGGTTCGTTGACGCAACCATTCGAATCTATCGCAGCGACGGGCCAGCTTTGAACTCAGATGAGGAGAGTGACAAAGCCAGCTTGCGGAGCGATACTGCAGAAGGGTTGGCCAACAGCCAATGTTCAACCGACTCGGAGAGGCTGACCGGTGTGGGGCCGCTGTTTAATGAAGATGATCTCCTCGCTGACATTGAGGGTGGGGAGACCTCGGAAGAGGACGTCGAGGTCACGATGGTGGAGATGAAACGGACAGATTCTCATGAAGCTGATCCAAATTAATCTCCACCACTCCAAACTTGCGTCCGCGCATCTTTCCGTCCGCTTGGCTGCCGGTGGACTTGACATAGCCCTCATTCAAGAGCCGTGGATATACGGCAATAAAATCTGCGGACTCGGAGTGAAGGGCTTCAAACTGATTGCCGTACAACACAGAGGTAAGATCCGTAGCTGCATCCTCGCTAAAAACAATATAAATATCTTCTTGCTCCCACAGCTTAGTAGCGGCGACATGGTAGCGGCTAGCATCGAGCTCGGGAAAACCGGTTTTTGGCTAGCCTCCGCCTATATGGCCTACGACAGGGATGCTCCGCCGGACGAAGTCCGTACTCTGGTGCAAGAGGCAGCCCGGAAGAACAAACACTTGGTTGTCTCCTGCGACGCAAATGCTCACAACATCCTGTGGGGAAGCAGCGACACTAACGCTAGAGGTGAGTCACTACTAGACTTTATCTTAGAAAATAGAATTAGTGTTTTGAATATAGGCTCAGAGCCGACTTTTGTTACCATGAACAGAGAGGAAGTTTTGGACATCACCCTGGCTTCCGACATGTTCTCTAATCACATTAAAAGATGGCGAGTTTCAAACGAAAATTCGTTCTCAGACCATCGGTATATTGAATTCGAAATCGACACTAGGTCTCCCCAAGTTAATCAGTTCAGGAATATACGGAAAACTGACTGGGGAGTTTACAATAAAAAATTAAGAGCTCTACTGCCAAAGAAAGCCCCCAAAATCCCCACTACTTGTGGGGAGCTGGATAAACTGGTTAATCAGGTAACTAGAGCAATGAATAGCTCGCTAGCAGCAAGCTGTCCGGTTGTCCGACCCAGAGGGAAGTCTAAACCACCTTGGTGGTCCAAGCAGCTAACCTCGCTACGACAATCCCTTAGAACACTATTTAATCTGGCCAAGGCCACGAGAAGGTCAGAGGACTGGCAAGCCTATAAGGCTGAACTGAAAAACTACAAAAAAGCAGTTAGAACTGCGCAGCGTGAATCATGGCAAAATTATTGCAAAGAAATTGAAGAGACTTCAGAAGCGGCCAGACTAAGAAAAATTCTCTCAAAGACGCCATGCAACCTAGGCTACCTACAAGGTCAAGGGAATACATGGACTACGTCAAGTGAGGAATCATTAGGTCTTCTTCTAGACACACACTTTCCAGGAAACAAGCCGGTGGAACAAAACCATTCCGCCAACAATGAAAGGCAATCCGACCTAGGAAATCTCTTAGTTACACAATCAAAAATCGAATGGGCTATTAACACTTTTGGTCCTTATAAATCGCCAGGAACGGACGGTATCTACCCCGCTGAACTGCAGCAATCACGGGGCATTGTACTACCGTATATCAAAATTGTCATTAGAAGTTGTCTTAACATGGGCCACATTCCGCTAGGATGGAGGGAGGCAAAAGTCTCCTTCATACCCAAGGCAGGCAGGTCCTCACACACTAACCCTAAAGACTTCAGACCCATTAGTCTAACGTCTTTTCTTCTCAAGATCCTGGAGAGAATAATAGATGAATACATACGGGGTGTCGTGCCTTTAAATAGGCTCTCTTCGGCGCAACATGCCTATACTAAAGGGAAGTCCACAGAAACCGCCTTACACGCACTAGTCGGGTTGGTGGAAAAAAGCTTATCAGACAAAGAGTTTGCATTGGTTGCTTTCGTAGACATAGAAGGCGCCTTCAACAATATAAATGCAAACGCTATAGTAGATCCATTAGAAGATTTTGGAGTTGAACCACATGTCGTAGCCCTGATAGAAGATATACTCATCAAAAGAAAGGTAACGGCTAAATTAGGAAGCACTACTCTAAGCAGACAGGTCTGCAGAGGCACACCGCAAGGTGGAGTCCTCTCCCCTCTTCTTTGGATTTTGGCAGTAAACTCCCTGTTGCTGACCCTGGAAAGAGGGGGTTGCCACGTCACAGCTTACGCAGATGACGTAGCAATCGCCGTTAAGGGCAAATATCCTAACACCCTTATGGATATTCTGCGCTCTAACATGGCCACGCTTAGAAGCTGGACTGAGAGCAGGGGACTCGATATAAACCCCTCAAAAACTCAAATAATTCTCTTTACAAAGAAACACAGGCTCCCTATAATCTCCCCGCTAACTCTTAAGGGTGTGGAGATTCCTTTGAAAGAGAATGTCAAGTACCTAGGACTCATATTAGACAGGAAACTCACGTGGAAATCTAATATTGAGGAAAGAGTAAAGAAGGCCAACGTTGCATTATACACTTGCAAAAAAGCGGTCGGTATCAAATGGGGACTTACACCCCGTATTACGCACTGGCTCTATACTTCGGTAGTTAGGCCAATCTTAATGTACGGAATACTTGTATGGTGGCCATCTGCTCAAAAGGCGACTTACGCTAAAACCATGAGTAAGGTCCAAAGAACAGCTTTTTTGTGCATCTCTGGCGCCTTAAGGACTACTCCGAACAAAGCGCTGGAAGTGCTAATCAACTTACCTGCCCTAAATCTGGTAGGAAAACACGTGGCCGCCGCCTCGGCGCTCAGATTAAAAAGTATGGCGCTATGGAAAGACCGGTTCTTTGGCCACGCTTCCATTTTGCACTCTCTGAATAGTCATAAACAAGAAATAGACTACTCTATCCCTAGACTCACCTTTGAAAGACTCTTCAAGACGAGTATACCGTCAAGAAGGGAGTGGCATACAAGAAGGCCATGGAGAAGGGGGGAATTAAACTTTTATACAGACGGCTCCAAGCTAGACGATAAGGTTGGCTACGGAGTTTTCTCGAAAGAATTAGGACTGGAACTATCCGTTCGACTACCAGACTACTGCAGCGTCTATCAGGCAGAGGTATTAGCTATAAAAGAAGTGGCTACATACCTAAATACGCACGCCTTAACAAAAACGACTATAAATATATTCTCGGATAGCCAGGCGGCCATCAAATCAATGAATGCGGCTTTACTAAGATCGAAGGTTGCACAGGAATGCCGGGCAGCTCTAAATGATATTAGTGACGTATTCAAGGTCAGCCTCATTTGGGTTCCGGGACATAGAGATATTGAGGGAAACTGTAAAGCAGATGAGCTAGCCAGAAAGGGTACCGCTCTCCAACTGCTGAGTGATAAAAGTACCATTGGAATACCCATGGCCACGAGTAAACTAATAATAAAAAACCACTTTATCCAAGAGGCCAATAGGTCATGGAGAAATGAAGATACGTGTCTAACAGCTAGGCTACTATGGCCGCAAATAAACAGGAAAAGAACAAAGGAATTGCTTAGTCTCTCAAGAGACAATATCTCGAAGGTCGTGGCTTGCTTAACCGGTCACTGGCTATTTGGCAGGCATTCCTCGAGGCTAGGAGTCTTCTCCCATGAATATTGCAGAAGTTGCAGAGATGAGGAAGAGGAAGAAACAGTTGAGCACTTCCTCTGCAATTGTCCAGCCCTAGCTAAAATCAGAGCAGGTTGTCTAGGTAAACACTTTTTTAACTCTCTTACAGAACTGTCGGGCGTGGGGTTGGCATCAATACTACGCTTCATAAGAGCCACGAAATGGTTCCACGAAGGAAGATAAACGAGGTTCCCGTGTAGCACAGTGGTATCACAACGGACCTGTAAGGTCTAAGTGAGTTGGTCGTGCAGACCGACTACCACCATAACCTAACCTAACCTTCTCGGAACCGTGTTTTCAAATTCGGTTGTCAAATGTTCTCGAAAACTACTCAACCGATCTTGATGAAATTTTATACAGGTATTCGAAATACAATTTACTCGTGCTTGAACGAAGAATTTTGTTTTTTTTTTTTCAATTACAACTATTTAAAAAAACAAAATGTCAAGCAAATTTTACCGAAATTTTCATTTTTTTGGAAAAATATCTGCCAAAATTCCAATTTTTACTTTTTTTCTTTCCTTCGTTCAAGCACGAGTTTATGGTCTTAACTAAAGCACTTATTTTTGTTTTTTCATTTTTGATGAGTCTGTCAGGAGTTATGCTGACAACGCGGACGCACCTTTTTTTCGAGAGGTCTCCGGAAATGACGTCACAATGGAGGAGTTTTAATTTTTTTTTTTTTTTGATAATTTCAGAAATTATTCTTTAAATATGTATCTATAAGACAGAAAAAAGTTTGAATTAAATAAATAATTTTTTACATAGAAAAAAGAATATTGAAAATATGCCCTTTTTTTACCCGACGAAACCCCTTAAGAGAGACATGGAATACGATGGCTAAAAATTTGCGGAGAAAAATTATAAAATAATAGTGACTCCATTTTTGGATTATGGATTAATTAATTAATTATGGATTTAAGTTTGACAAAAGAGCAGATATATGATGCCGAGGACTCTGGCTTATTTGAAAGCTCTTAACCGATAAAACTCTGGTGCGCTCAAAACAAACTTCGACTCCAGCGCATAAATCAGTAAGGAGAAAATAATGTTTCTTGCTCGCACAAATGATGCTGGAAATCATAAAGTAAAAATAATGGCTATTGGGAAATCGGCGAATACGCGTTCATTAAAAAAAAATTTACTGCTATGCCTGTTTTCTACAGGAGAAATAAAAGTGCTTCGATGACCTTAGCTTTATTTGAAGAATGGTTTCACAAAACACTTGTTCCAGAGGTATGTTAATTTTTGTCAAAATAAAGGAACCTGTTTTAATCGAAAAATGCTTAATTCAATAGGTAAATGAGTTCCTTCGTGCGCAAAATCTTCCGTAAAAAGCACTTCTTCTTATTGATCTATCCCAAAGAAGACGAGCTTAAAAGCTACGATGGCCAAATATCGATAATGTGCTTTCGCCTAAACTATACGGCTCAGATAGAACTCATGGATCAAAATGTTATAAGGCTTACTAAATTGAACTACAAAAAATACCTCTTAAATCCCATTGTTGCTCGTGGAGAAACTTTCGATGACCACTGTGAACTATCGACCTGAAATATGCAAAATGATTATTAGCTGCAACTTCAATTTAGTCTTCGTTTCAAAAACTGTTTGAAAAAGCATCTGACTGGATTGTGACGATATCATTCCTCTTTCGGAGTTATGATTAAATATAGCTGATGATTTATGCAATATTCAATTCATTGCAACTTTGTTTTGGAAAGCAGAACCATTGCAGTAAGTCTACCTATCTAAAATTAATTGAATTGAATGGATTTTGAACCTCATTCGGAGCCCACAGCTGAAACTACGTACGTGATGCTAAATACAATTAAAATTACTTCAGAGGAGACAATATCAACATTCAGTATATGTTTATACGATGTTATGACGCTGCAGAGGCTCAGAAAAAGTGAGGTACTGAACAAGCGATTGTGTACGAAACAAACCAAAATCGGGAATTTCTTTAATTATCGCTTTAAAGTGTAATTAATTAATATAATACAAACAAATAGACTTCGATTGCTATCAGTAAAAAAAACTTTTTTAATTTGTATGAAAATAGACCTTAGTACTTGCGACAAGCTCGAAACTTGCACCCGGTTTTCATTACGTGCAAAAATTAAATTTCTACTCTATATATATTTAGAGTAATTAAATAATTAAGAATAAATAATAAATTTACAATTAATATCCAAATTTCTTCCCCCCTAAAAGAATCCTGGGCCGGCCAGAACAGAACCATTATAAAAAAGGTTTTGAGAAAGATTTTCAAATACTACATGCAAATTGCAGGTGACTCAAGAGTTTATTGAAGACTAAAGCTATCTCCCTAAGTTTAAGAGAATAACGATAACAGTGGAATATTTTCGTCGTAAGTTCCCGAAATATGTGGCGTCAAAAAAGAGCGATATTTACTGGTCACACAAAATCACCGAATTTTAATTAATGCATAGGAATTTTTAGAGAGTAAAGGTTATGGCCTATCTGAAGGTAATAGAAGAGCTCAAATAAAATATTCGAGCACAAAAATCAGTGATATAACCCGAGATGCGGCAAGTCTAATCGAGAGTGAAAAAAAAAAAATAATAATTGAGCCAAATTATAGATGGGTAAGCTTAATAGAGAAAAGAAATACTCCATAATAAATTTGCATCCAAGTAAACGTTGTTCAATTGTTCGATACGGCATATCAAGCAAACTCCCGTCAACTGCTGATCTAAACTCAAGTATTTCGACTATGTAATTTGGTCATACTTATCGATTTCTAAAAATAAATAAAGAACATTATTACACATATCGGTAAAACATGCTTCCGAATCCAACGCCCTCCCAACAGCGCATGATTTTGTATATTATGTGTATGTATGTACGCATGCACATAGAAAGAAAAATGTGCGCTTCCGCTCAAGAACGCCTCGAAGCACTCCCAGCATCTGAAAAACATAGCACATTTGCATACACAAATGCATATGACTCCAAATATAGGCTGGCAGGCTTGCAAGCTGTTCAGCCTGTTCTGGATTGCTGCACTCACTCATACGACATCGTATTTCATTTCGTCATGTACCCGGATTATGTGGATTAGCGGAGACTGAGGAGTGCTCTGAACTTTTCAAGCAAAATGCCTAAGCGCAACTAACACACAACGAGGAAGATAAAGATGAGTAAGAAATGTTTCACTGAACGTTTGTGGCACAATTACAACTCTTGAGAGGGTGGGTAAATAAAAATGCTACCAAGAAGTTGCTGCTTGAAATGTAGTTATCTGGTACAAAGGAGCGAGCATACATAATTACTGGTGCATTTAAGGCACGTGTGATGGAGCATCGAATCACATTATTGTTTCTTCCTACTCCTGATTTTCGTAATTGATTTTTTACAGTTTTACATCTGTTTGCTTTCAACTCTTTCGCACATTACTGTTCTTTGCATAGGTATCAATATTTGTCGGCCATTAATTCGGCCGCCAAACACATGTGTACGTGCGGCTTTTTGAAATTATAGCATTATGTCGCCAATAAAGGATGTAGGACTTGACATTTGTTGTTTCTTAAAATACCATTAATAAAAATGTGTGCTAAACAATTGCTTTGAACTGAATACCTCAGTTATTTTTACTTGCATTTGGCGCCAGTTGAATCAATTTAATTGATTCCTTCCATGACAGCAGAGGGAATAAAAAATAATAATAACTGAGATGCAAAGTAATTAGCAAACTCTGCAGCCGAAGGAGACCCTGAATGATGCTAAGACTTAAACCACATTGAGAAATATTGTAATCTTAAGCTAGAAATCCATATCAAGTGTTCTGTGCGCTATGGCTATAAGATTTGTCTGCTTGACTAAAGCGCTGAAAGCCATAACGCCGCCAACTTTGGTGTGCCCTGAATGGTAAATGTTACGCAGAAACTCATGATCTAATTAACATTTAAAGCCCTTAAGGGGAATTCTGCTGTCAGAAACATTCAACATCTTCTTCGAATATTAGCTATGGCATGCCAGCAAAGGCAATCAAGTGTACGGGAGCGTGTTCCATGAATAACTAATGGGAATATTTATTATTTTTAATAAAGTCATAATATACTGATAACAATTTCTTTTTGGTGATCTTATATTATTTTCGGAAAGAAACTTCAACGGGTGTACATAAAGCAAAAAATTGAAATAAGAGCCAAACGATGCACAGTGGCCCGTTTGATCTACTTAGTTATCATTGTAAAATGCTGTGATAATTCAATGTGGTTTAATTTAACCGAGGACTATTGACCTAAAAAAAGTGAACATTTCAATTTTTAGTTTGCATTTGGAAATTTTTCTTACAGGAGAATTTAGGTTAAAATTTGCGGTTTTTGAAAAAAGAAAAAAATTCTTTAAAATTCTTTTCTAACTTTGTTATAGTATACATTTGATAAAAAATAACACAAAATTATGATATCTTTTGATAATATTTCAGTTCACATCAATGCATTTCAAGTAATGAAAAGGTTATGGTACTAACCAAGTTCGCTGCTTGAGTCTTTGTTGAAAGTGCACAGAATGAAGATTTCATATACATCCGTTGAAACATACTTAAGAATGATACGCAGTTCTCTATATTAGAGAATTTTTCAATGAAATCACTTAAATGTTTTTCATATTAGGTTTTATTTTATAAATTTACTACTCTGTCTGTTGATACATTGAAATACCTTCCATACGATGAATTGGCCCGACACGATTCCAGGAAAAGCAACCCCACACCATTATTTAGCCTCCCCGTGCTTTATAACTGGTGAGACGAACCTAGACGTACTTCCCACCGTCTGGACCAAGTCCCCGCTGAATAAAATATAACACGACTGATTTTGAGTCCAGGATATGTGCTCTCAAGCAAACTCAATTCGGCGTTGTCGCTGTGATGCTGTTACCTATGGTTTCTGACATTCCAGTCTTACGTGAAGCCCAGCTGTTCTTTTCGTTATTGGCTTTTGTTATAGGTTGCATAATTGTTAGTGATAAATAGTTGCTGCTTTTGATTCGCCAGAGAATAGAATTCCGCTGCTCCCAAGCGATAAATTTGTATGTGAAAGCAACAGCCAATTAGAGAGGACTATAAGACTTTGCTTATACCCACCAAGTTCACAGGCGATATGCTTAGGCCAGTGCTTCCAGGTATAAGTAGGAAAGCTTTTTATTAAATTTTACATACCTTATGCGCAACGCTTTGAAAATCGATGGAATTACATTGAGCGACATGTGGTGAGAAGCAAACAGCCTGTTTTTTACCGTCCTACGACAAGATCAAACCATTTTGCATGCGTTTAGATGGGATATTTTAATAAAAAATAGTTTAAAAAACTAAAAAACACGCTTTTATTGCTAATCGAACTAAAAAGTAGAAAATAAATTTTAATGACAAAGGGACCTATAATGAAGTAATAGCAAATCGAACTATCAGTCATAGTCAACTACCTCAGAACAGAACTATAACAAAAATTAAGATACAAATAGAATAATTCAAATTAGAGTTAAAAGCGTGGAATGCATTTTGCTTCACTTTCATAACCTTCTGTACATAAGTAGTTGCCAATAGAATGATTGTAATATTTACTACATCAAGTATCCCACTCTTTTAACTCTAATTTGAATTATTCTATTTGTATCTTAATTTTTGTTATAGTTCTGTTCTGAGGTAGTTGACTATGACTGATCGTTCGATTTGCTATTACTTCATTATAGGTCCCTTTGTCATTAAAATTTATTTTCTACTTTTTAGTTCGATTAGCAATAAAAGCGTGTTTTTTTATTTTTTTTAATCTATTTTTTATTTTCTACTTTTTAGTTAGATTAGCAAAAAAGCGTGTTTTTTAGTTTCTTTAAACGATTTTTTTTATTATGAATGAAAATTATTGTTATCATTGCAGTCAGTGAATAAATGATTCGATATATTCGTGTTATATTTAATTCCTTTCTTATCGACTGTGAGACTAGAGCTATGCAGTTATCGGCCGTGATAAAGAAGTAATCGGGATGAAGAACTTATTTCGTGGAGGGAGTCTGAGAAACTGATTTACAAGAATAAATAAAGATTTTTCATTTTACAACCAAATTCACCTTACTTTTTGCCCACAGTAAAAAAAGAAAATATTAATCCTGGCAATCCTAATAAGGATAATGGAAAACTTTTATCAAATTATTGCATTGTCATCGGTCCTTGATAGGTGTGCAAAATGTCAAGTCGATCAGATTTTTAGAAGCCAGTGAAAATTAAGCTCAAAGATTCCGTTATATTATATTACATACATACATGCATACATACATACATACATACATACATACAACCCGACCTAATAAAAGTGTGTTAAAAAGGGATGCTATTACATATGCAACCTTCCATTCAAAATAAGTTTTTTTGGTATGCAATACTCGCTCGCTCGATGTTTGTGAATCGAATACACCTAATATTTTATAATACAATGCATCATTTTATTTCGGTACGTCAAATAAAAACAGACGAAAATCACCAATATACCGAAAAAATATTGGAGCAGAATGGAACCTAAAATTATTTCAGAATCCCGAAAAGAACAAATCTTTGTTTACAATCATTAATATTGCATTGGCTTTGGTCTACAAAGTGCAACATACACGGATTTATATTACAATTGAACTTCCTTCCTCTTTTAGAAAATAAATACCAGATTAATTTTGTATATATGCTTTAAAAAAAAGTTGTCCTTCTGAAAAATAATTTGCAAAAGTATGCTCCTACATACATACTGCGATTTCAAAAACAAAGTTATAAAATTATACATGATAAGATAAGCTGGATCAAGTGGAGAAACCAAATTAAAACGGAGGGCACAAAAATTCGACTCAAATAAAATAGTCGAGAGAGAGAGGGTCTTCAACCAGGCACATTGCACATTTTTTACGCAATACAGATTGCGTTTAGATTACGCTCAAAAAACAGAAGCTTGGCAGCTTTGATGGGGGCAGCGTTATGGTGTGAAGCGTTTTGATCAAGAGGAAAAGCAAATATTTGCTTTGTGCATTCTAAAATATACACGGAATTGTTAAGCGATGCTTTCATCTAATTTTTGGATAATAAAATAGATTAACCGCATTTTCTAACAAGATAACGCTGCCATAAACGTTTCAAAAGAATCACTGCAATGGTTGGAAGAGCACAACATACCGCGTAAGGACCGCAGTATAAGCCCGTATTAGAGCTCGAATTGGTCATTAAGGAAGCTTGCAAAGATCTGCAAAGCTCAGTGGCATCAATGCCTAAACGTACTTTTAAAGTTATTTATAAAAACGGAGGATCAATTAAGGATCAATATGAGTTAGAAGTTGTTGTGAGCAAAGCAATTAGAAGAGAGAGAGAGAGAGAAGGTAGTAAAGCTAAGACTAAAAGCGCGTTAATGTGGATATATGTCATTATATTATGTACAGTTAATATTAGAACTTAACCAT
This sequence comes from Anastrepha obliqua, assembly GCF_027943255.1. Classification (NCBI taxonomy): domain Eukaryota; kingdom Metazoa; phylum Arthropoda; class Insecta; order Diptera; family Tephritidae; genus Anastrepha; species Anastrepha obliqua. The sequence goes on from NC_072892.1 coordinate 81,807,256, forward strand.
TTACTTTCATTTTGTAAAAAAATAAATTAAAATCAACTGGATAACGCTCGCCCCCATCCTCACCATCTGTAGAGGGTAGAAAATTATGCATAATTGCATGATCAGATTACAAGAGTTTGAGAAAAAATGCGCAACCCTATGGATATGCTAAGAAAAGAACATGAAAATTTTACAGACATGGCGCAGAGCAGAATAAATGCAACATTATTACGAGAAAAGAAATTATTGTTAGAAAACCCTACTTTTGTTCAAAATATAAAATAAATCATCTTAATAGAATATGGGCGGCCGCTGTAGCCGAATGGGTTGAGCCATGACTACCATTCGGAAGTGCACAGGTTTGAGTCTCCACACATAAATCACCAAAAGATAGGAAAACATCTGCCGTTCAGACGGAATATGTGCCTCCATTTGTAGAAAAACATCAAAACGCACCCGATAAATTGGACGAGGAGCTCGGCCAACACCAAATAAAAGAGTGGAAGAGCCAGCTATACAGTGGCTCAATAAAGAACTCGAGCATGCATAGCATGTAACTTTGTAACAAATGCAAGTTAAATATATTTTTATATCGGGGATTCAAATAGGACTTTAAAAGTAGTAATAATAATTTCCAAATCCATTACCTCCTTGTTATAAAAAGTTTATCTTGCAGCATTCGCAAAATTGGTGTCAAAAAAGAAGTCGGACATCTGGCATTATTGTGATTGTTTGACACTTTAAAACGGGGAATCCCACAGTTAGTTTGCTCTCGGTAGAACAATGCAAAGAAAGGACCAAACGTAATATATTAAAATAAAATTTCAGCCATGTTTTTTTTTTTTAATAAAAGTCCAAATTACAAACAAGGGTAGACAGCGTGGACGGACACAGCTCAATTGAAGTCAGAAATTTAATTATTAGTCATCACGAAAAGCCCAAAAACCGTTCGAGAAATCGCAGAAATAGTGTATACGACGTGACAAAACATTCCAAAGACACAAAATCCGTGGAAAATAAGAAGAAATCGAGACGACCAAAACTGTTTTCGGATGCAGATGAACGGTGGATAGTGCAACAAATTCAGAAAAACCCAAATTTGAGCGGTCCGATGCTCGCAACAGAAGTCGCCCAACACCTTAATATTAACTGCAACCCAGAAAGTATACGTATAGTGAGTGTTGCGAAAGCAAAATTATAATGGAAGAGTTGGAGGATGGTTCCATGTGTAGAAGTCCACGCAAGTGGGGAAAGTTACTGATCGCCATTCACTTGGGAGTGGCCAGGACGATTCTTCTACATATGGTTCAAGCAGCTCACAACGTCCGGGATTAGCCCACGTATCCTCTGGTTAGCTTCCGAACACCCGTTCGGGAGTGAGCTAACGTGAGAAGGCGAAACATTCCAGGATAGCTGGTTGTGCGCTGGGTTTGGGACCCGCCACTTAAAAATCCTCCCCAATGAAAAGATTAAAAAAGCCTCGGATGAGAACTGCCTTTACTGATGACGACCCCTGCAAACGAAATAAGGAATATGATTTGAGGGCATGCACCTGGAATGTCCGGTCCCTTAATGGGGAAGGTGCCTCTGCCCGGCTGGTTGATGTCCTCGTGAGAATAAAGGCTGACATCACTGTCATCCAAGAGATGCGATGGACGGGGCAAGGAAAGAAAACCATAGGACCTTGCGACGTCTACTACAGCTGCCATGTAAAGGAGCGCAAATTCGGTGTCGGATTTGTTGTGGGAGAGAGACTTCGTCGCCAAGTACTGTCGTTCACTCCGGTGGACGAGCGTCTCGCAACAATCCGCATCAAAGCCAGATTTTTCAACATATCGCTAATTTGCGCCCACGCCCCGACGGAAGAGAAGGACGATGCGACCAAAGATTCCTTCTATGAGCGCCTGGAACGTTCCTATGAGCGCTGCCCCCGCCACGACATAAAAATCGTGCTTGGCGACTTCAACGCCAGGGTGGGCAAGGAGGGAATTTTTGGTCCCACAGTCGGAAAATTCAGCCTGCACAACGAAACATCCGGTAACGGACAGAGGCTGATCGACTTCGCCGGGGCCCGAAACATGGTAGTCTGCAGCACCAGATTCCAGCATAAGAAAATACACCAAGCTACCTGGCTGTCTCCTGATCGAAAAACGCGAAACCAGATCGATCATGTTGTGATAGATGGAAGACACGCTTCTAGTGTATTAGATGTACGTACGATCCGAGGACCCAACATCGACTCGGATCATTACCTTGTTGCAGCCAAACTGCGCACCCGCCTCTGTGCAGCAAAAAACGTGCATCTACCTACGCAAAGAATGTTCGACATCGAAAAGCTGCAATCACAACAGACAGCCAGGAGATTCGCCACTCGACTCTCACTCCTGCTCTCCGAAAGCACTGCCCAACAAATCGGCATACGCGAGCAATGGAGCAACATTTCTCGTTCCCTACGTACCGCCGCCGAAGAAGAAATCGGATTCCGGCGAGCCCGAAAAAACAATTGGTACGACGAGGAGTGTCATGCTGCCGCAGAAAGAAAAGATGCCGCCTATAGAGCCACGCTGCGATCGGGCGCAACGCGAGCCATGTGGGATCGCTACAGAGAGCTGAAAAAGGAAGAGAGACGTATTATCCGACAGAAGAAACGAGAGGCCGAAATACGTGAGTGCGAGGAGCTTGAGATGCTGGCCAATAGGAACAACGCCCGAAAATTCTACCAGAAAGTTCGGCGGCTTACAGAAGGTTTTAAGACCGGGGCGTTTTCCTGTAAGAACAAAGACGGCGATCTGGTGACTGACGTACAGAGCAATCTTAAATTATGGAGGGAACACTTCTCGAACCTGTTAAACAGTGACAGCTGCGCATGTCATAGAGAATGTGAAGATCCCGATACCCCAATCGATGACGACGGAATTGTAGTTCCGTTACCCGATCATGACGAGGTGAGAATAGCGATAACGCGCCTAAAGAACAACAAAGCCGCGGGCGCCGACGGACTCCCGGCTGAGCTATTCAAACATGGCGGCGAGGAGCTGGTAAGGTGCATGCATCAGCTCCTATGCAAAATATGGTCGGATGAAAGCATGCCTGCCGATTGGAATTTAAGTGTGCTCTGCCCAATCCATAAGAAGGGCGATCCTGCAATTTGTGCCAATTACGGCGGGATTAGTCTTCTAAATATCGCCTATAAGGTTCTAGCGAGCGTATTGTGTGAAAGGCTGAAGCCCACCGTCAACCAACTGATTGGACCTTATCAGTGTGGCTTCAGACCTGGAAAGTCTACCATCGACCAAATATTCTCAATACGCCAAATCTTGGAAAAGACCCACGAAAGGAGAATCGACACACACCATCTTTTCGTCGACTTCAAAGCTGCATTCGACAGTACAGAAAGGAGTTACCTGTATGCCGCTATGTCTGAATTTGGTATCCCCGCAAAACTAATACGGCTATGTAAGATGACGTTGCTCAACACCAGCAGCGCCGTCAGAATTGGGAAGGACCTCTCCGAGCCGTTTGATACCAAACGAGGTTTCAGACAGGGTGACTCACTGTCGTGTGACTTCTTTAACCTGATGTTGGAGAGCATCGTACGAGCCGCAGAACTTAATCGCTCAGGCACAATATTTTATAAGAGCGTACAATTACTGGCGTATGCCGATGATATTGACATCATCGGCCTTAACAACCGCGCTGTTAGTTCTGCCTTCTCCAAACTGGATAAAGAGGCAAAGCGAATGGGTCTGGTGGTGAATGAGGACAAAACGAAGTACCTCCTGTCTTCAAACAAACAGTCGGCGCACTCGCGTATCGGCACCCACGTCACTGTAGACAGTTATAATTTTGAGGTTGTAAAAGACTTCGTGTATTTGGGAACCAGCATTAACACCTATAACAATGTCAGCCTTGAAATCCAACGTAGAATCTCTCTTGCCAACAAGTGCTACTTTGGACTAAGTAGGCAACTGAGCAGTAAAGTCCTCTCTCGACGGACAAAACTAACACTCTACAAGACTCTCATCATGCCCGTCCTGACGTATGGCGCAGAAGCTTGGACGATGACAACATCCGATGAAGCGACGCTTGGAGTGTTCGAGAGAAAGATTCTGCGTAAGATTTTTGGACCTTTGCACGTTGGCAACGGCGAATATCGCAGACGATGGAACGATGAGCTGTATGAGCTTTACGACGACATAGACATAGCGCAGCGAATAAAGATCCAGCGGCTACGTTGGCTGGGTCATGTCGTCCGAATGGATACAAACGCTCCGGCTTTGAAAGTATTCGATGCGGTACCAGCTGGTGGTAGCAGAGGAAGAGGAAGGCCTCCTCTGCGTTGGAAAGATCAGGTGGAGAAGGACTTGGCTTCACTTGGTGTGTCCAATTGGCGCCGGTTAGCACGAGAAAGAAACGACTGGCGCGCTTTATTAAGCTCGGCCAAAATCGCGTAAGCGGTTATCGCGCCAATTAAGAAGAAGAATGGAAGAGTTGCACGAAAAATAACCTTTCATCAACGAGATTAACCGACGCAAGAGAATAAAATTCGCAAAGCGTCATTGACAATAAGGATTTCGAGATCTGTAAGCACATTTTATTTGAAGATTAAAGCAAGTTTAATATTTAGGTCAGATGGACGATCATATGTGTGGAGAAGACCTAATGAAGAGGTGCTGGAAAAAAACTTGAGTTCGACAACTAAACAAGGGGTGGGTCGGTAATGGTATGGGGTTGTATGTCCGCTGCTGGTACTGGAAATTTGTGCGTCATTAACGGCAGTATGGACCACAAACAATACCAAACAATTATGGAAGAAAATGTGATCCAAAGGGCTGACAAGTGGGGAATTAAGGACAATTTCTCGAAATATCATGACAACCAGCCATCCCAAGCATAAGGCACCTGATGTCCGTCTATGGCCTATGTACAACTGCCCTAAAGTACTGGAAACACCTCCACAATCTCCAGACATCAATGTTAGTGAACATCTGTGTTCTCATTTGGAAAACCAACTGAGAAAGCTTGTTATTAAAGAAATACCTAGAAGATGCTATTAAAGAAGAGGAGGGGAAAATAGATCTTTTAACATGCAAGGAGCTGGTCGAATCCATGCCAAGAAGACTGAATGCTGTGAAAAAAATAAAGGCTTGCCGACTTATTATTAATTATATTGTTTTTTCTAAAATATTATGTGCCTAACTCTACTTTATGAAATGTTCGAGTTCTTTTTTTCACGTATTTTCCAAATTTTTTTGTTTGTATTTTCTATGTACAAATGAGGCGAAGTTTATTTATGTTTTTACTAGTTTTGAAAAATACGCTTGAAGAAAGAAATTAAATGTGACAGTTTAATATATATTTTGTGATTTCAAACCATATCATTTGGGTTATTTATTGTACCACAAGTTATTTATTGAACCACTGTATATATATATATACGTATATATATATACATATATAAATAAGTATAAATGTATATAAATATAATGAAATACCCCATATATAATTTCTTGTTGAGTTGTAGATGCTTCGCGAATATTTAGCCATTCAAAGAGCCATTTCGGATTATTCGTTTCAATATAAAAATATTTATTAACAATTTCCTTTAGCGGCTCGTTCGCATGCTCCTAACACGCTTATATCAAATACATGCCCACAAAAATACTGTATGAGGTATCGACGTATTATTCTACATTGGAGTTTGATGGATTGTTGGGTTTTTTAATCCATTTCGGCGGAAGTTCCACTAAAAGAACTACAAAAATACTGCATTCATACCGAACTAATTACTTACACGTTCCTATTTTCAGTGGCATGCGCACTGCATGAATTTATACATATATGCATAGTAAATAAACTGGAAATATATATATATATATATATGTAGTTATAGTTATATTCTCAATTATATTGAATAAAAAAATTTGTTAAAAGTTCTGTGAAGTTTGGTACTTGAGTGTTTCAGCAAATATCATTGATGATCAAAGAGTTCGCGACAAATGAACGCCATTTTGTAAATTTTTGAAGTCGATTAGACGATAAGAATAAGTAAAATTTTAAGTGTCGCAAAACATAACACAAAACGAGCAGTCCAACCTGCAACCTGCTCATGTCATTTAAAAGTTATTGAAATAACACAAAACGGCACACACACACACACACACACAAGTATGTGTATTAGAGAGTAAACTCCACCACAAATATTCGGAGAACCTCAGAAAAAGACTAGTCTTATATTTGCCGTTTCGTATCTGTTATTAAACTGTTGCAAAAATAGATCAGCTGGCTCATGCACTGAGTTACTCCTTCCATTTGTGCTGTGCATTTTGATGTTTTTCCACAAATAAAGGGACCTTGAGTTTTATAACGCATCAAAGTGGCAGGCTTTTTTATGAGGAAATTTTTCATGGCAGAAAAACTCCCGGAGGTTTGCCTCTGCCGAGATAACTAATAAAAAAAACTTTTCTATTATTTGGCGTTTCATGCGCGACGCTTCGAGCCCGGCACGCACCAATTTTACCGCGGCGGTCAAGTTAAAATCATTTTTTCGATTTATTCTGACGAAAAAATAAGATTAATTTGGAATATCGGAATTAAATACTCTCCGCTTTGTTGGATATTTTTTTTTTTTAATTTTGAAGGAAATTTCTTAATTTCGCGATTGAAGAAATCTCGATTGTTAAAAATTTGTAAATTCTTGAAAAGGTGGTAATCACTTTGCGATGAGTCTAGACTATACATTAGGTGGTGCACCATGAAAGATATGTTCGGTCTGGCGTTGTCTTGATGGAATACAACACCCTTCTTATTCGCAATTATGACCAGCTGCTAGTCAGTTGGTCATAATCATTTTCGTTTTTTGTATTCGTTATGTAACCTATTTTTCATTAGCTATTACTATCTTCTTTGTAAAAAGTTCGCTACGTTACAATAAAGAATCGCGGACGCTAGCTAATCTTCAGTCATGGAATAAGTATTCACATTCGGTCCGACCCCGCTACTGCGGGTAAACTGCTTCATACGTTAATATAGTCCGATTGCATCAAAGTGTGAAGCGACGCTGAAAGGAAGGGTGAAAAATTACTACGCTGGCGACTGCATGCAGAAATCTGATAGACTAGATAAGTTGAGGTTAGTGGTGACGGCTGCTAGCCTACAAGGTGTATGTAGAGGCACATTTGGTGGAACCACCGAATTATTCACCGAGTGTAGGTTGGTAGACATTAAAAGCGTAGATAACCGTTTTGCGTCTAAGCCAATGTGGGTAAGGATCGTATTTATTAAGACAAGAAGTAGTAATCTCGGCCCGTTCCTCTTACAAAGCGCGGGTAGGAAATTGGATGTCAGATAAAAAACTCATAACAGCTAATTAGAGTCAATTTAGAAAGAGTTGGTTTTTGTGTAGTGGCATTTCTTGTTTGGATTTTGTTAACGGATTGGGCGGACAATTGCATCTTCTTGCCTATATACTTTCTTTGATGTAGAGCAGTGTCATTTCAGTAATAATTTTGTAGTATCGAGAGCTTCAGAAAATACGTTCCTCATTCTACGCATACCCTTCATTCAGTGTTGTGTTATTATTATGTTCCATTATTATTTTACTAAACCCGCTGAAAAAGATCAGATTATTGAAATTTCTCTCAATTGCCTTTTCAATTACACATTGTATAAAATTATACTTGTAAGAGATGAGGAGACGCTTGCGATTTAGTAATTTTATCTAAGACTTATCATGGATAGCAAGGGCGCGCAACAATTGAATTTAGAGGTTATGGTTACGAAACCCTCCAAAGCCACTACGTGTCTTGGTTTCGTAGTTTCTTAGTTGATGCGTTAAGAAAACATATAGTATATTGAAAGTTGTAAGGTGTACAGGCACTCGCTAGCTTGTATCCTCATAAAGCTAGCATTGCCAGCACCGTATATAATAGTTATGAAGAACTCAGTAAAGAAGTTAGCATTGAGAGTATGGATAATAGGACAATTAACACAATAGATACGATGGAATTCGGCGGCAGCAAAATTGTTGAACGACAACTCAGATTAGAGGCAGTTCTTTCTCAGGTCATTTTTAAAAATCGGACCGAACTTAGTAATAACGCGAAACGGTCAATGTAATTGTCAAGCATACAACAGACAGATCTAAACTTACTGAAGAAGTGAGCAGTGCAATATTCTACTCTGCTTAACTTCCAAAAGCTATCGCAAATCACTGTAGCATTTGCTATGCCAAGATCTACTCTGCTGTCGAAGTAAATTTCAATAGACTATGCTCACGCAGGAGACTCTTTGAGTCAAAGAGCGACGTTTTTTATTGCGCAACTAAGCTACCGCTGTTTGTCAATAGATGCCGCCCGCAGTGTGTACTAGTCGATTCTAACATAACCTAAACGTCATAAACCAAGCTTAGGCATATGGTAAACAAACTGCTTCGACACATTAGTGATTTTGTTTTTGTATCATATACTTTTGGTTTTGTGAAATTGTCCGATTTTGTGCCGAATAACTGTCATTTGCGGGAAGTGTGGATTTTCCACTTTCATTCGAAAAAAAGGCGGCTGAAGCGCATCGAGAGCTACAAGAAGTTTATGGAGATGCTGCTTTAAGTGAAACAACGTGCCGAGATTAGTTCCGTCGCTTTAAAGACGGTGATTTTAATGTTGACGACTGTCCGCGTGAAGGAAACCCAAAAACCTTCGAAGACGCTGAATTGGAGGCATTGCTCAATGAGGATCCATGTCAAACGCAAGAGGAGCTTGCTTCAGTATGAGGAGTTAACCGCCAATATATTTCCAAGCGATTGCATGCTTTGGAGATGATTCAGAAAGAGGGGACTTGGGTTCCTTATGAGTTAAAACCAAGGGATGTTGAACGTCGTTTTTTCGCCAGTGAACAACTGCTCCAGCGACAAAAAAGGAAGAGTTTTCTTCATCGCATCGTGACGGGTGATGAAAACTGGATTCATTACAGCAATCCAAAGAAAAGAAAGTCACGTGGACTGTCCGGTCATGCTTCTACGTTGTCGCCTCGGCCGAATATTCACGCTGGTTATTATGCTATGTATTTGGTGGGACCAAGTTGGTGTTATTTATTATGAACTGGGGATTGGTATCGACTTCAATTGATGCCATCGAGCTGAGCACTGCGCGAGAAGCGACCGCAAAATGCGGAGAGGCATGAAAAAGTGATTCTGCAGCATGACAACGCTCGGCCTCACGTTGCCAAACCCATTAAAACCTACCTGGAAACACTGAAATTGAAAATCCTGCCGCACTCGCCATTTTCTCCAGACATTCCAACAATTTTACCGCGACGGTAGGCCCGTGCGCACGGGGGGGTTTGCATATTATAATAAATTAATTTCAATATTTTTTTGATTATTATTTATCCTTATCACCAATCAATGATTCATCATATCCAAAACTGTGACTTAAGCGTGTATTGTGTCATAAATTTATAAACACAAGCAAAGTTATATCATACTGCAACAAAAGTTGGAACTCGCCTTAAATCTGAGGGTCTGCGCACTGGCCTGCGCGACGATGTACGAAATCTAGCAGAAAGGGAAAAAGTAGTAGCCAGCGATAGGCAATACTTTCAATGATTCACTTGTAACCATTTTTCAGAATAAAGTTGTATTTTCATAAAAAAAACAGCGAGAACTTAGTTGCGCACCAATAATTTTAACAAAATTTATGCTACATTCACAATAGGTGCATAAATTTTGCGAAATATTTCATTATACACAATTCCATCACATAAAAAAGAGCTAAAATCGCACGCAATCGTCGTGAGCGACAACGGAAGCTTTAAGAGAGACTGGGTACTGGGCCTATCGGCTCCCAGCTACGAAAAATCGAAGACTGGAAACTCGTCCTTTTCAACTCCCTCCATTCATTCACCTGCATCACATTCACTTCCAATTTAACCACATACATATGTAGAAATATATATATTTCATTCAACAATAATTCGTTTCTTAGCACTGGCAAGGAAACATAATACTTTATCACATACGATTTGTAAAATTATTGTTAGTTTCTTATAAATTCTAAGATTCAATTCGTCGCTCACGCCTTTCATGCTACTTTTGTGTTTTTTACATCATTTAATTTTTCCGTGACTGGCTGGTCTGACGTGGCTGAAATATAGTATAATCCCAATGCATTCTATAATTGGAAATTAGCACGATAAAGGGCATCATAGTAAGTGCAAATAGACAGCTGAATATATTTAATGGTGACTTGAAGTGGACTAATATCAGCCTAAAACGGGCTAGTTCCACCCAAGTTCGTACAGTCCGTTTACCACATGGAGTACGCACTTATATTCAAACTGATGGCAAGAAAATCAAGAGACACAACAATTGCAGTACTTTAGTATTATAACACTCGCGAATACTCAATAACAAATTATATGTAAATATAATATAAGTTGAGCAACCAATCGAGAACAAGCAGTGGTTCAACGAAATTTGAAGACCAGACAGCGGAAAGGAGATAAAAGAATTGAAGCAATTTAAAATTTGCGATAATCGCCACGTGATTTTCTAAAATGTACTAAATTATTGACTTTGGGTAGAGTAGGTAATTGTTCCTTTTCTTATATAATTGCGCTCATATGTGCTTGTAAGCATGTCCGCACTAACTTTACTGCAAAATGAGCTTTATATTAGTTTATATTTTATGATATATATATATATGTATACTCGTATAGCTTCATAACTCTGTTTGATTGCGCAAGCTTCGTTTTCTGCCGGTCAATTTGCTGGTGAACTCACGAGGCCACAAAAGTTTGTATGAACAATCCTCCTTTGGATTGAACATATTGCCTTAAATGGTACCAACTTCACAAAATAAAGAGGGCAAAACCATCTGACTTTTCGAAATGTTTTTGTTTTAGAAACTAAGTTCTATTATGAGTTTTCAGGTCATAACTACTGAAATTTTAACCCTATTATCCCCGCATAGTTTTATAATGTCAAGTCCCGCTTAGTGGCTTGGGGTCACTATATGGAAAAAATTTATTCGCCACGTTTTACTATTATCTTTCGTTACATTTATTGAAGGAATAGTAAAAGTAGTAACGGGTTTTATTAATCGCAATATTTGTTTACTTAATATCGTAGAACAAAAATATTTTTCTAATAGCGATCGCCCCTCGGTAGGCAATGGCAAACCTATGAGTGTATTGCTGCCATGAAAAAGCTTCTCATAAAAAACCTTTGCCATTCGGTGGCAGCGTAAAACTGTGGGGTACGAATAGAACTATTTAATTTCCTACAGGTAAAAGAATATATTTATTTTTTTTAGAGGAATATAGATTCTCTTTACTACCATTTGCCACTTCTGATTATTTGCCACTTCTGTCAAGGTACCAAAGAATTTTCATTCGCATTCAAATACATTTTCAGCTTAATGGTTCTTTTTCTTCTTGCCTGTTTTTCTTTACACAATTTCTTAGATACAAAATTTTATAATTTATCATATTAATAATCCTGAATTATATGTGTAATATTTAAATACATAACTGATATTAATTTTCTATTGAAGATGATATCCAGCTTTGCGCTCATCTTTTCGGTGGTCTTCCGTGACGTCGCCTTCCCACTGGAATTCCGTCACGTACAATCTTAATTAATCGGTTGTTGGAGACTCTTGAAACATGCTCGTTCCATGCGCGCCTTCTTGATCTTATAAATTTGACAATGTCATCGTTGTTCGTCTGGATTCTAATATCATGGTTTCTACAGCAAAAAAATTGCCGTTGTCCTGAAGAGGGTAACAGTTTAGTGTCGTAGATTTTTTCACGCATTATTCCAGAATACCGTTGGAAACTTGAATTCGATAGTCGGTGACCCCCAAAGAGCTCTCAACAACTTATATTTGGTTGATTTTTGGTTTCTGAAATGAAATGACACCCAATCAATAAGCAAACGACTTTTTGGGCAGCTTATATTTATTAAGTATATTATTAAAAATTAGATATTTCACTGGCTGGAATTAATTTCTACAAGTCAAGAACAAAATTTGCTGGAACTATTAGGTTAGTGGAACTTTTATTTGGTAAATATTTTTTATCCGAGATTTGTCGCATCGTATGGTCTTCTAATATTTGAAGCTATTAAAGGTTAAATATTGGACTTTAATTATTTTGCATTTTATTCGTGAACTCCATTACAAACATTATTTATTATTATTATTATTTTTTTTTGTTTTGTTTTTTTTTTCAATAAAAAGCATACACCCATTCAAGGAGTTTTTATATGGATGAGTTGAGACGATATATTGATGGTAGTTTGCCCTTTCAAATTTCAGCAACGGCCTTACCGGCCATATTCCAGTTCAAGGACTGTTCTTAATGGCATACCTTTTTATTTTCAAACAACCCGCAAGAAAGAATTCCAATGGCCTCAAAAGGCAGAGTTTTGGTGCCCAAATCGCATGGCCACAGCGCAGGTGTGCCTCAAGGATCTATAGGACCCACCCTACTTTTAACTGCTTTCATTAATACAAAGCATTTATATACAGCCTTTATGCCGATGTCGGTTAGGTGGTTGGTTAAAGTGGTGATTCATCGAGAATCCAACTAGCGCTTCCGCACCATTTTATTGCCACAACCTCGTTACCAATGTGCTTAACAGTTATTTACAGCAAGACTATATCCAGTCTGTGCGGTTTAAGAACCTATTAGGCCAGACAATTGCTCGAGACTTACGAACTTGCTCAGGGTTGACATTCTCTCCTTCCATAGGGCGGGGTATTCACAGTGGAAATGGAAGATTGACCGTTTTCGCTGGTTGTTCACAACCTTGACAGTGTATGTTGTGAAGGATCCCATTCTGGCTGCTTGTTCTCCGACAGACCAAAAACCAGTTATGACTGCCGTGAGTCTCCAGGCGTCCCGCCGTTTTATGCTTATCAATATTGACTTTTGTTTGTGGTTGTCGGTGAACAGAACCTTAATTTTGCATGTTGTCTGACCTCTCCATCTATAATGCGCGATTCGGAGGCATTTTGAGCAAATTGCATCCAGTGGTGTGAATACTGATTCTGCAAGAACGTTATTCATCTGCTTTCTCCTTACCTTCAATATTCCGATGCCCCGGAACCCAAATTAAGGTGACTTTGTGGATTTCACTCTCCTGTAGATTCGATAGAACAACTGAAATTTCTCTAGCTCTCTTTCAGAGCGGCCCTAGTTGCTTAACGTTACTTAAATTCAAAATATGTGCGTCCTATTGGCCAACTAAGGATTTTTTTAATTGCCTTTGTTTAAACGTAGCCAATATATTTTATTAAATAATAAAGGCCTCCAAACTATCCTTGGTTAGTGCTATCAGATTTTGGAATTCCTTACAAATTTCTATTAAAAGCCTTAAATCAGATAAATTTTCCAAACGGCAGTTAGAGTTCTGTTAAGCAAGACTTTACGAAGTTTTAAGATATTATTTAGTTTTCATAGAAACGTAGTGTTGTTTCAATATGAGTTTTTCATTACAATACTTCATTTTGCATATTTCTTACCTCGCCTTTATATTCGACAGTATTCTGTAATGCGTTACCATCCATATGTTTTATATTCGAACAACAAATCAATTTTATATGGCATATTTGGAGGAACTTTATTCAAAGTAGGTAAAATTATATTGCAGTACGTTTCTCTCCTCAGGAATCTAAAACCTACAGCCCTCTACATTTTCTAAGCGGAGTTTAGGCTAACCAGAAATTGGAGTTGTTGTTCAATTTTGTTTTTGAATAACCATTTCACTAAATAAATAAAAATGATTTAGTGACGAAAGTCTTTAGATTGACGCTCTATTGCTTCTCTATTTGTATACTGTAGCTTTCTAGTTCACACGTGTCAAATATGATTGACGTACGACGTCATGTGCAGTTCTAAACCTTCCGAAAGATTGATTAATTTTGCGCCAATATTTTATGTAATTTCGAGGTACTACATCATCCAAAATCGCTAATTCTCGTTATATTCTCTGGAAAGGAATCATTTTATTTCACTTATATTTTATTTAATAAAATCGTGCCATTTATTTATTTAAAATTTGCACGGCCTGATTCACGTTCTCTTCATTTTACAGTTAAAGCTCTGTTTTTGTGGTAGACTAAGACAGAGTGAATTAAAATGATCTTTATTATAAAACGCAATTTTAATCGTTAAAACCTTCTTCAACTTCTCTATTAGTACGGTCCTATATGTCTTACCACACATTTGTCATGCATAAACAAATAAATAATAAGATGGCGGCTGGCTAACAAAAAAAACTTCGGTCTTACTTATTGAAAATTAAATTTTAATACATCCTAATTCTTCTATATTTTAAATGCCGTTTAGTTTTTCCTCCGCTGGCTAATAGTTTACTGTCCCAACACTTCACATTGCTTGCTAGTTGATGTTTTTTTTTGTTTTAGAAGCCTCATAACTAATACAAAGGACTAACTGCATTTACCTGTGTGCCACTGCACCCATTTGATTCTTATCTGATTCAGTTGATTTTTTCATACCGATCAACTACTCTGACGTCTCTCAACAAGAGCATATTTAACGAAGAAATTTGGTGCAAAGAAATATTAATAATTTCTCAATCTTCTTAGTCACATAAAGCTGACAGTGGCCTGATGCAACTTACAAATGCGTTTTAAAATTTCATTATCTAGACAATCGCAGTATTGAGACAGTAAATTCCACTACAAATTCCAAAGAAAATGCGGCTTCAGTTAAAGTGCTATATAACGAGATTATTTATTTACTCACAAGTCTTCCTTCAAAATTATTAAAATCAAATCTATTATATCACGATGCGTCTAATAACAGTAACAAATCCAAAAAATACTTCAGTAATATACGAATTGCACGTCTTGGGAATCATTTTGGTGTAATATGAGTACAAAAACAACATGTAACTCACAATACAAACGTAAATACTTACAACAAAATTGGACCACTTAAACGAAACTATTGCTGAGCTGTGAATTGTGCGCGTGATAGTGTACTTGGAGTGTTTTGTTGTTGTTGTTATTGTTATTGTAGAAGACTACGCGTATTGTGATAAAAGCGCTCACATAAGGCGGCAATAAAAATACGAAATGACTTAAAAAATATGAACTCCGACGAGAGCTGCGATGAATTTTAATAAATACACTGCCTCAAGAAGACCTTCAAATTCACCGCGTCGCGCTGTGCTTCAGCCAAAGGCAAAGGAGGTCGGCCGCAAAGCAGAGAATCTGAAAGAAGCAGAATGAGCAGCAGAGGCAGCTGCCACATATAATGAATGCCACCGAAAGCGCAGAAAAAGTCAAGCCGAGCGCAAAGCAGATGGAATGTGTCAAAAAATAACAGTTATTTATTTGTATACAATACAAATGAGGCAATGGATGGTGTGAGTGAGTGAGGGGAAAAGAGAGGAGTAGAGGCGGATGAAAGTTTATTTGAGAAAATAGGAAAAGAAATGATGCTGCACAGACATAAATGGCAGTCAAAGCAAAGGAAACAACAAACACAATGAAAGGGTAGCAAAATAATGGAAAACAAAACGCCCTTGACACCAGCAATCGAGGCAGTAGCTTTGTGTGGGTCGGTGAGAAAAGTGGAAGAGGTATCTCCCATAACAGCATCCGATTGATGTGAAAGATAAGTATTTAAATAAAACGAAACGGTGAACGTTGGAGGAGAAGAAATCTGACTATACAAAAGAGAGAGAGAGTAAACGGCGGAAAATATCGCATACAAGATGCAATGAGAGAAAATTGTTGAAAGCAGAAAACTGTTATCAGAAATGGTTGAGATTTTAGAAAAATCTCAGAAAAATATGTACATATATGCAAAGAACGTATATACATACATGAACATAGATTCAGCTGAATGAACGAAGCAAGAAACAGTGAACAAGTGCGAAAGCTACTTGAAATGGGAAGAGGATCTTAGAAATCGGGATTGGAATATATGAAAATACATATGGGAAATACAATGAACAGTCGCTTGTTTTTGACTGCACAACACAAAGGCGCCGGGAAATTGGAGGTGTGACACCAGCAGCGCCAGCGCACCAACAATACAAGAACAATAATTTGGCAATATCAGCTGCTGGTATAACACGGCACTGACAAAGAAAAGGGGGTAACTGTTTACACAGCATGGCGCGTTATAAATAAAAACAGGCGAGGCAAGCCTATGGCAAATAGGACATCAGCGCACTCACCACATTTTAGTGCTCCCAGCCGTGAAGAGTGAGAGTAAACAAGCAAACTAACAGGCATCAGTCGCACCAGCGAAATATATCGAACGCCTTCACACCAAGATAACTTCTCGTTTCCATGCAGGAAAATCAATATCTCGGCTACGCGAACGGGTGTGACCAGCGCGACACAAAGTCACTTTAAGTGAGTACGCATTGTGGCCAACAAAGTGAAAGCGAATGCTATACAATAGTTTCTCAACTCTGTCGCTCACACACTCACGGCCATCGCCACAATCTTATCAAAGCAAACACTCGCACTGAGAGAACGCCATGGACTACATATTGCTATTGCGTTTCCACCACCGTAACCATCTGCATGCAATAACACTACTCGATGAAATCGTTCGCTTGTCGCCGTCGCCGCCGCCGCCGCTGCCGTTATTCGTATGCTGATAACGCATTTGTGTTGCCTTCGTCGGTGCGACTGCTTGGTACTCTGGCGCGCTGGAAAATACATGTTCCCAATTCAGTTCGTTGTTTTCCGCTGCGGTATAGTTATCGTGCTTTAGACGTGTCGCGCTGAACGCACAATAGAGCAGAGTGTATTTACAGAGTGTATTTTTGTTTGTCGCGCACAAACAGCGCGTGCAGTGGTGAATTTAGTAATAGGCGAGTGAGCGTCAAAGTGGCCAAAAACCAAGTTGGTCCCATTCATCCTTGCAGCAGCCGGGAAATAAGAGGAGGTGGTGATAAAAGAAGCGCGTCAGCAGCAGCGCACCAGCAGCAACACATTGGCAGTGCAGCACCCGCCCCATTCTACAGCAGCAGTAGCAGCAGCGCGCGCTCTTACTCTCTCACGCCATACGGCAAACGGTGTGTTTTTTGTAACTGATATTTGTATATTTCTTTGTTATTCTTGTGTGTGTTTGTGTTGGTGTGTGCGCGCGCGACACCCGAAAAGACCAGCAAAGCAGAAGCAAAATCGCCAACGAGTCATCCCATACATACATACCTCCATATTTACTTACATATCCACTACTCATCCAGTCGATACATTTGCGTTTCAAATTCGATTTCAATTCAGATACGTCTCGTTACCGATGCAGACGCGTTTCCGTTTTCCGCTACCACTGTGATTGCCGCTACACACGCATTCAGCTAAACGCGCTCCTCCACAACTAAAGTTCTTCAATTCTTCAAAGTGAACGCGTAAAGCTCTTTGGCGAATTATTCAACGTTGAGCAACAATCAGTGGGTGTCAGTGAGACAGTGCTGTGCTGTAAGAATTGTGTATTTGAAAACGTATGCCGCTTAGCTTAATTACGCGAGCGGATTAAAATATTAGAAGACTAAGCCAGTGCGAATCCAACGAAGGCTAACTAGCGGCGTCAAGCAAAACTGTATTCTTGGCAGTGTGCAGCACCTTTTTCCATATGTGCGCGTGCATATGTGTGAGTGTTTATATTTATGCATTCGAAACCTAAGCTTTTTAACGCGCTTAATCACTACGTAAGCACTGTGCTAATATTTTCAAATTGATTGCGCCGGCGGCAAAAACAATAATTTTTAGTGGAATGAGAAGAAGCAGCAAAGCAAATTAAGTAGTGACATATGCATGTATTTACAAACAAAAGAAAAACATTATTTTCACCAAATAGTGGCAAAAACTTTCCTAAAAATATAAAAGTGACAAAAAATGCAAAAATCCACATAGACCAATAAAATAATTAACCCACAAAACTATAAAAAGTGATGCGCATAGTATAAATACATATGTAAATCTGCATTTGTATTAAATCATCTTAAAAAAATCGACGCGAAAAAATCATTCTTATAGATTTCAAACTCAATATTGCATTGCTCCAGTCTGGTCGCACTCATAAATTTCCGATTGTTTTCCGCATTGCAGCGACGTCGCTCAATTTGATTTACGCGCTCCACATACGACCCGTCGGCCAATCGGCCCATCGTCAGTGTGCATTGGTAGTAAATAAGTGAAACGAATGAAAACTATCCGAGTATTTTTCACACAAAAAAGTTAATGAATTGAAAAGATTTGGAAATTTGTCAGACAAATTGATTAATTACAAGTGGATTAAACTTTAAAAGGTAAGATCACACATTTTTTAGCTCTCTACTTGATTTGTTGCTCTGTTAAGCAGTGGACGTGACTTCTACTAAGACGGCGTAACGAATTTTTTTCTTTCACAAACATTCATCAAATTTAGGATTATCGGCTTAAAAATGTTATGCACGTGTGAGTAGACGCCGACGTGGCGTTTGGTCACACATATTTGTTTTTGTTTACCTCCAAAGCAAAAAACTACAGAAAATATGCCTCGCAAATACCTTTAAACAAACTTTCATACAAGAAATTCTATATTTTTGATTCAATAAATCGGTTTATGCGTGACTAACACTCGTTAGGGACACGATTCGAAATCCATTGTGGGCATGAAATAACGAATGATTGAAAGGTTGTTTTCAACAGCGGTCACCCTCGGCCGGCAACGGAAAATCTTCGAGAGTATTTCGGTCAAGAAAAAGCTTGTCGAAAGAAAGTCATCTGCGTTCGGATGCGGCATAAAACTATAGGTTTCTCTATTTGTGAAATAACATCAATAAACACATCAGAAATTGAAAAAGGAGTCCGGCTGAACATATGATAAAGGAAATGCGAAACGGCTTCGTTCTGCGTTCAATAAAAGCAACTAAAGTGATACATTTCGGTGTAAACAGCACTGAACTTTATACGAGTATACTATGTTTTCAGTTTGTTCTCTTGGTCATGGTACTAGTCATAATTGTTTTGATCGCATACGTAACTAGAAATATCGCATAAAATTTAAGCGTCATTCCTTTATTAGCCTTATATTCATTGCGTTTGGATTAGAGGAGGCCAACTGAAATGAGAATACTAACTTTTATTTAAAAGAAGGCGATGTCAATACCATTTTTCCCAATTTCTAACATAATTTATAATTTATCCAAAAGTCTCAAGACAAATTTTTGCTCTCACTTTGCTCGTTTAGATTGTTGATCTCAAGGGATGGACTGATTATACACTTTTAGCAAATATGCTCGAACGTCTTTTAGAAAGCTTGAATGAAAGCTAGAAATAGTCGGCAGTAAATTACCATCAAGCAAGTGTTTATTTCTTAGGCACCTCGATTTTTCGACTACTCAAACTTATTTACAAGTTGTACTTAAAGCTTAAGCAAAAAAATATAGGGATAGGAGAAACGGCAAATATTATCTACTCTTATAGCAGATTTCTCACTGTTTAACTTCTGACATCTATCGAAGAGTAGATTGTGTAACTTACCCATTATAAGCATGTCCGGTTCATCGTGGTCTTCCAAAAGTCAGAAAAGCTCCGTACAAGTATTGTCTTCCGCTGCTAAAAAGGAAATAATTTTGGGATTCTCTATAACACTGTGTGCCTCTATGTGTTGCGACGAATAGTCTATCCAATTCCTTTCCGTTTGATAAATAATTTTAAATAATGATAGCCACGCTAGACTTAGGTCTATAGTCGACTCTGGATTTATAGCAAGACTCCAAGGCCGCGCAGTTTTCTTTCCGTGAATCAAGACCTCGATGACAGCATAACTTTAAGTTCAATATTTTCCGCAACGAAATTTCTTGGACTTCTTTCTTTTTTTCGAGTAGTCGAGTGTTTGTTAAGGCATTCAGGGGCAGTCTGACTGTCATGGAAGACTATCGGTTACAGCACGAATGGCAACGAATTGGCTGAGTTTAATGCTTTTGATGTGCATTGAGCATTGCAAAAGCTTATCAGATTTATGGATTACAGTTTTCATTTTTGAGTTGATTCGACTTGTCACTAGATCCAATTGAACAGCATCATTTCTGATTTAGCAAGGCTGAATTATAATATTTTAATTACTTTCAATAACGAAATGAGTTTTTATTAATGCAAATATGTCTCGAATGGGCATATTTTCTATAATTCTAGAAAATTCTTTATTACGATTTTGATGGGAGTTTCCACTTTTTTCTGCAAGCATTTAGAAATAGAGAATCTGCATTCAAATCGCGAGTTTTTACTAAACTAGTATTTGTAGTCACTAAAAATTTAAATACTGGTTAAATCAACATTATGACTGATTGGACATAGAAAAGTTACGAATACAACCCTCCGCTACGACTACGAAAAAATTGATATCACTGAGTCAAATGCCAAATTTTGATGTTTCAGCACCACCTGGCTCGAATAACATGACTTTTTTTAGGGAGTGCGGTAATCAGAAGAAGACAGCAAAATTTATGAAAGCAGCAAAAAATATTGAGATGTGCTTCTAATCCGTTGGAAACGGAAATTATTGGTTGCTGAAGCACATAATTTCACAAGCTTTAAATAACAGATTTGTAAAATATTTTCGAGTGAACAAGCCTGCATTTATGCTTGGTGATAAGAGCCGAAAGACAATAGCTCAAGTGTTGCGAGCTTGTCGCCAATGAGTGAGGCTCACGAACTGCCTTCGAGGCTGAGATTATTTTGTAAAGCAAATTTCTTTACAAAAATTTTATATTAGATTTAATAATCTATCATATTTTTATAAATTGGTAAAATAAAAGTGGTTATTTCTTCTGAATTTAATAATAAAGTCAAGCCCAGATGAGTGGGAATTCAAAGAATAGGCAGATATTTATTTCAGTTCAGTAAGCTTTTCACATAACATGGCTCTCTTAAACATAGAGGTGCAAGAGCGCAAAGACACACGGCTTCAAAGTCTTCAATTTACTATGCCTTTCTAAGTTCATACTCTTTGGTGTTCTCTAGTATCTGGCGAAAACCATATTGGTAGTCATCTAATATTCCCTCCGCATACCCCCGCAGCCTTTTATTTCAAATATTTGTGAAGGCTTTGTAACCTGAATTGCGCAGAGATATGCCTTGCTAATTGTCACAGATCACCTTACCACCTTTTTTATGTAATGCTGAAATTAGGCTATTGCTCCATTCATCCGTTAGATGCTCAGTTTCCCAAAGTATCCTTATCAATTTTGTCAATATATGAGCGTTTCTCCGCCGTTTTAAAAGCTTTGCATTCATTTGATTACTTCCGCTACTTCTGTTATTTTTAAATTTCTTTAGGCTTCCTAGCACTCCGTTGCGTTCCGGAGCTTCAATGAAGTTATCCGATGTAAAGTATTTCTCGCTTGTACAATATGGATTATTGGCATGCTTTATATTCAGAAGCTTATTGTAGTATTCTTGCCATCATTTAACATATTTTCTTTTTCGGTTAATATTTCGCCTTATTTGCATAAATTTGTTCGGGGTTGATAAGTTTTTGTTTGACTTCTAAGCATATCTTTTATTTTTGCTTGCTTAAAAACAATCTCGAAACACTGAGCTTTCATCATGTCTTATTTTTTCTTCTGATTTATGATTTTCTTTGCCGCTTGTCTTTTTTCGTTATATTCAAGTAGGTATTGCCTTGTTCCCCTTGCGAGGGAGCAAAGGGTCGCTAGGGTTTAAATATTTTCTTCGCCACTCGTTCAAATATAATAAGAAGCTCGATGCATTGATACATCCCGAAAATGTGGCACGTTTTATTAAAAGTCAAAGAATGAGGTGGTTGGGGCACACGTACAGAATGACCAAAAATAGAGCTGCCAGCATAGCATGCCATAGACTACCGGTTGGACGCATAGGACGAGAGAGGCCAAGCAAGCGCTGGGTTGATGAGGTCACAGCTAGCCTGCGAAAATTGCGAATTACATACTGGAAAATGTAGTAGAGGATCGATCGAAGTGGATAGACAAGACTGTAATTCTTATGATGATGATGCATTTCTAAGTAAAAGTAAAGACATACTTTAAACTAATGACATAATGTAAATTTATATCGGTATACATTTTTTACACAGCATAAAAGGAAAACTTCTCATCATTTCTACACATTTATCTACAAAAAATTTGTTTTTGGTTATACACTGTTGATGTAAATGTTTCATTGCTTTCGACCTGCACTTATCCAATGGATGGAACAGTGTTAATAATAGATATTTCCTCTGGTGGGTTTCGAGGATCCAAAGGACTAGACTATGCTATTTCTTTATGACTATTTCTTTAAAAATTGTCTTCTTTATCCCTTAACAGATGCAAAGATTGCTTGAAAAGAACTGAAAGTGACTCCTACTAAGCAGTAGAGGAATAAAAATTTATTGCCATTTTCATATTTCATATAACCATACATTCGAAAACTGTTCATTCAAAAGCTATTTGAAGTCGATGTGTCAGTGAAGCTTTTAGCAATGAAAAGAAATATTGTGCAGCGATAAGATCATTTATTTTGGAAGGTTTGTCAGCAACAGGAATTTGTTAAAGAAATCTGCTGATTCATTTCCAATTGTATTATACATCGATGGACTTTAGAGTTTAACCTTTCTTTAGCCGTACACCGGCCTACAGATTATATAAGTTTGCGCAAAAACCTCTTAATGTTTGTTTCTTAATAGCTAAATC
The DNA here is from genome assembly GCF_027943255.1 of Anastrepha obliqua. Taxonomy (NCBI): domain Eukaryota; kingdom Metazoa; phylum Arthropoda; class Insecta; order Diptera; family Tephritidae; genus Anastrepha; species Anastrepha obliqua. The sequence continues at coordinate 81,829,928 of NC_072892.1, forward strand.
AAAAAGTTTTCTTATAAATGTTAAGAAGTAACCCTAGAGGATAGTTAAAAACCACCCACACCTATCTATCGGTATGTATTTTTTTAGAGAGTCAAGCAGCAATCTTAGCTTTAAAGTCACCTACAACCAATCATCACTCTAATCTGGGTACCTGGGGTACCTGGTGAATGTAGGTTGACCCTAAGGTGTGCGCCAAAGGCAGGTCTTCTCACTATTCGAGAAGAAGGCTATTGACAACTGGACTAACACGGCTACCTGCAAAATAACTAAACAAACGTGGCCCAATTTCAACAAATTTAGAACTGACGAATTGTTAAGAAAGTCACGAGCAGACATATTCACAATTACATCAACTATAACGTGCCACTGGCCTTTGGGAAACCATGTTAGAAAGATGGGGTGGCCGTACAAAAATAGATGTAGACGCTGCACTCAAGAAGAATCTAAAAAAACTAGTAACGGGTGCAAATTAAAAAAATATGTATATATTTAAGTTCTACAACATGAAAGTGGTAATGGAACATTAAGGGCTAAATGTTTCGACTATTTGCAAGTAAGCATTAATTTATCAGCAAGCAGCGAGCTTTGTAAGATGGAAAGGGATCGGCAAAATGAAGTGGTTGACATAATTTACCCTTCAAATAAATATGACTTATGTACATGGTAAATGACATTGACGAGGTAGGCTCTATAATTTTCGAAATTATCGGATATTTTGTTAAGAGCTTGAGAAGTTAAAATGATAATACAAACTAGAAATATTATTGGAATGCTCTTTTTATTTCAATCTGATAGATAATTTCATGGCATTTATTTTTTGAATATAATATCCGGCATATGCCCGCCGAGACTACGAGTTACGTGGTCCATTCGATCAGTCCAACTTTTTATTACTTTTTCCAATAAACCTGAATTATAAATCTATATGAGTTCAATCAGGAAAAACGCGACGCGAACGATGTTCATTTGGCTTCAGTTCTTACACGAGCTGTATTTTATAGGCAAGTAAGCCAAGATCTTTACGTAAAATTTCTAACTGTCAAACCATAGTTATGCCTGGTCGCACCACCGTTGAAGACAAAATATGTTTTGTTCAAAAAGTGCAAAAACTCTAGAAATCATTGAGCAAATGTATGATATTATAATACCTATTTGTGAAGATTCAAGTTTGGCTAGGCAAGAAATTGCTAATACCATATTTTATATGAAGAACTACATGTGAGAATAACTCAACAAAAAGCGGTGGATTAGTACTTTGCAGGACTTCTTGAAAATCTTTAAAGAGATGTTAAAAAACTCTTGGAGGAGCATTGGAATAAGTGCATTGAAATTGAGAGAGTTCGTATGGAATAAAATTAGCGAATTTCATATAAAACTCACATTATTTTCTTTTACTTTCATACTTTTTAACCAAACTGTATTATAACTCAAAAGGTGATATTAAAATTATGTGAAGCATTCCCCAATTTAACTTGCTCATAATTTTTTGTAAATTATTAAGTGCTTATCGTTTGTGGCTAAATTGCATATTATTAGAAACCAAACAAATTAAAGAGAACCGAATGGTGTTGAAAATATTTACGATTTCTTATCACATCAAATACAATTTCTCTTATTGAAGTCTTATAAGATGAAAATATTTTCAACGGCTCACAAATTGAAAGAAAAAATAAGAAATAAATAAGCAGACAGTAACAGTAGCCAAAGAAAATGCGGCAATAAAAAGATATAATTAATGATAGAGCCCACCGAGCACAGTTCAAACCGCCAATAAAAAAGCGGCCGTATACACAAACACGCATTCATATGTACTCATACATACATATATCTATTTACAATATATTTAGCGGCACATAAGCATATTTTACTTTCAGCGAAAAGACAAGTCTCTGCTTTTTATTCATTTACTTTTTGCGCTTAGTAGCAGAAAATACGAACCCTTCGCCGCTTGTTATTGCTATTTATATATCTAAGATACGCAGATAATTTTCTGTGCGCGAACGTACTTTAACGAAAAAATTGCTATGTGACATTTGTAGCAATTACGCAATGTAACAGAAAAATTAAGTGCTTACATACATACAAATTTACATTTTGAAAGAAGAAGCTTTAGAAAGAATTGTAGTAACTGAAGCTAATTACTTAAATTTTATAGGAATATGGAGAATACTTCGTAGAAGGTTATGGAGTTTCGTTTTTTTGTGTTTGTTGCATATTTGACATCATGGCCGTTTTTTATTTAGATGACAGAGAACTTTTGTTAGGAATTATATGTTGGCCCAATACTTCGCCGAGCTTAAAACGCACTTATATGCGGCTCAGTTGTACTTTTTCTGACTGAACGTGGAGTCATCGTGAGTCGTGATCGCTAGCAGTAGCGCATATGCCAAATTTGCAAGGCATTTTAGGCATTTTTTTTTTTGCAATTTGTTGGTTTGAGTGTCAAAGTTTCATTCAAAATGTTAACAAACCAGCGAAACAACAAATCACTAAATCTCAAGAAAAACCAATTAGATATTCTACTCTGATCACCCAGTGGATGCACCTCGGTTTTATGTGTGTATCCAGCAGTTTGAGATTTAACTAGATTTTTTCAAACACTTTTCAAAAGTTCATTGCCAATGAAAGCTTCTATCAGTGCTAATGAGGTCGCAAATAGTGCCTTCCACTCGAACCGGTTGTAAAAACTCCAGTGGGATATTATGTGTTGTTGCTTTCCACGAAATTCACAAATTTCCTAGCGCCCTTTAACAGGTCGAATGCAAAAAGAATGTAGCTAATGATTGCAATATAGTTAAATGGTTCAAACAAAATGATGCAATTGGCATGGAGGTGATGAGCGTATCGGTTATCGGAAAGTAGTTTTGGTGATCGAATCACCTGATGAAATTAATTGTATGATTTTAGCCAGCTACAACCAACAACAATCTATGACTTCATGCGGTAACATCGGGCGCGGTATGAACGGAATTATACCTTCAGGTAGTGATCGTTCGATACCTCCTTGGTATTGGTACTTTTACTTGTTTATGGCATGAGAGGTAAGTATAGAATACTCAGTAAATATCGGTCAAAAGTTTCTCGTATATTTAAATATTGAGTAAACGGAAATTTATTTTTTCGCGCCATGTCGTTAACGTCGTAAGAGTTCAAAACAATATGTCACGAGAGTTCGACACCCTGAACGTTCTCTAGCATGAAGATGGACTCTCATGTTTTCTCTTTAATATTGCCCTTGAAAATTTTATAAGCGATTCAGGGGTAAACGCAAAGGGAATTATTTGTATTTTAAGTCGGCTCAGTTGCTGGCTTACGCGGACGATATTTGGAGATATTACTCCTAATTTGAAAGAAGCCTTCGAAAGTATAGAAAGAGCAGCAAAAAAATATGCGCTTAGTAACAAATTAAGTCAAAACTAAAGCGCTTTTTCAACTTCTTCGGACTATGTCAGACACAATGGGCGTCGAACACTTAAAATCAGTGATTATGGTTTTGAAGTAGTGAAGTAATTTGAGTACCTAGGATTAACCATTAATCATAGTAACAAAATTTCCCTGCTTGCGGATAAACAGAAGCTGCTAATATAATATTTGGGTTTTCTGAGAGTGCTGCGAAAAATATTTGGCGCGATATTAGATAAAGGCGAATGGCGGAAGTGGTACAATCCTGAACTAGAAAAACTCTACGTACACCCGCCTGTAATAACCACAGTAATGATCAACAGACTGAGATGGGCAGGTCACATATTACGGCTAATATCGATTACCCACCCCAATAAGTACTCTTTGGAAAGTGAAGACAGCGAAGAAGCAGCCGCCCGCCGCTCAGATGGATTACGACGCAGATGAAGTCGCAAGCTTTTTGAATTTCGAGCATGAAGAACGCCGGAGAGAGAGACAATTAGAGGCATATGCTGCAGCAGGCGAAGACTCGACCACGATTGTCCAGCCAATTTTTTCATATTTTCTTTGAGTTTTACAAAAGAAATCACACTAGAATAAACATTTTTGAAGCAGCATAGCAAATTATTTAAAAAAAATCCTTCGCACTAGCTGAGGTACAATAAAACAAAATGGTTTATTTTGTGTGTAATTATATTTTCTGCTTGCTAAAGAAATCCTTGACAAGAGACAGAATACTTTACGCTTTTATTACATATTTTACACGCTTCAAGTTTGTTTGAGTCAATTTTTCGAAGTTTTTCCACGCGGAAGATTGTAGCGGCCTTGCAAAATGCATTCAATTCGTTTTCAAAATCAATTACAGGCAGAAGTTGCCAACAAAGTAAGCACGGCAATTAAAATTTACATAGCCTACTTTGACATGATGGAATGAATATATGAAGAGTGATAGTAAGTACTGCAAAATCCAGTAACAAACTCGAAGAAAAGCGTCGAATAAAAAAACCACTTGCATGGTGGAAAAATATCGAGTATTTACTTGCAAGTACAGGCATCGTACCCTTACAGGAAGGCCTTCATGAGCCGCAAACGGGATAACCATACGCCTGAATTTATTAAATATAAATTTCATATGCTATATACGTATATAGAATGCGTACGGTATTTGAGGACAACCTGAGAGTAAAACTAATTAGCTTTTATTTTGAAAAAAAATTTGTGAAACTTCACGAATTTTTTACACACCATTAACTTACTAAGGATTCATAAAATCATTGAATAACGTTTCCATTAGCTGCAATAACCCCCTCGATCCGAGTTCGGAAGCGATTTCATGGTCGAATCAAATACACCATATTAATATTGATCATAGCGGCATTAATTGCAGCCTTCAGAAAAGAAATGAGGTTTTGAGGAGGCTTATTGACTTCACGCTCACCCACACCCCACACGTAGTAATCCAAGGTATTAAGGTCTGGAGAGTTGATGGCTTTAATTTCGGTGTTATGTGGCCAATGCAATTTTCAGCTGTAAAATCTTATATCGCCATAGCTTTGTGTGCGTGGGCAGAGTGTTGCCGAAAGATATGTGGGCTGTCACCACGTACAATATCAAGGGCGATTTACTACTGTCTCTAGAACCTCGATATACAGGGTGAACGATATGAAGTGTTACCTATTCAAAACACCATAACTTTTTTGTGTGAAATTAGTTTTTATTGATTTCAAAGGCAAAATTGTTCATATATTCGCTTTAGCTCGATATGACCACCTTTTGCCTTGACTATAGCTTTCAAACGGTCAAAAAATGAGTTGCATGCACCACGAATGTGATCTTGAGGTATTTTGGCCCATTCTTGCATAATCGCTTTTTACAGCGCATCCATACTGGCATATTTTTTAGTCCTCACCTTGCTCTGGACCAGATGGACCAGATGGAATAGTCCATCGGATTTGCGTCTGGCGAATTCGAAAGCCATTGTGTGGACGAAATGAAGTGTGGTACATGATTTTTTAACCATTCTTGGTTCACACGAATTTTATGAGACGGTGCCGAGTCCTGTTGGATCGTCCATGGTCTACGTCCGAAATGTTTGCGTGTCCACGGCTCCAAACCAGCTTCTAAAACATTTTCCCAATAATAGGTCGCATTCAATTTGACACCAGGCTCGATAAAAACTATTGAAGAGCGTCCATCAGCAGTCACTGCGGCCCAAACCATTACTTGTGATGGGAAATTGCTTCGAGTAGCAATACGTGGGCTCAAATTCTCGTATGAGCGTTCGGTCAAGTAAACACGATCGTTTTGAGTGTTTATGAACTGCTCAATTGGGAAGTTTTTTCATCAGAAAACACAATGTTAGGAAATTCGCCACGTTCTTGCAAGCGCAACAACTCCTTTGCTCTTTCGCACCGAATTTTTTTTTCTGGAGTGAAAGATCGTGTGCTTTTTGGAACTTGTAAACCTTGACCTTGAGCTCATTTTTCAATATGCGTCGAATGCTGTCTTGCGATATTTTCAGTTCTTTGGCCATTTTTCTTCCACTTCGACGAGGATTTCGTTCAAGTCGAGCCTTCACTTTCCGAACCATTTCTGGCGTTGTTGCGGTTTTTTTGGTCCACCTCCATAGCGTTTTGCAATGCTACCAGTATCATTGTAACATTTTATAGTGCGATACACAAACATTTTACTTACTTTGAGGTGACTGAGCTCACGAACAATGGCTGATTGTGATTTTCCAGCCAAATATAACGCAATCACACTACGAGTATTACGTTTGAATTCCGTCACAGAAAAAAAAATTCAACAAAACTGAGACGCAAATAATTTTGATGGCTTATAAACAATATATTGAACTGCCACTAGAACAATTTATTTATTATTATTATTATTATTTATTATTATTATTTATTATTATTATTTATTGTTCGACTTTCTTAAAATAAACATTACATTTCATTTCATTTTTAATCACTAACATTAGAACGTACGACAGTGACACTAGGTCGTTTGTCGGAAGAAAAAAGAAAAAACAAAATCTTATAATACATTTTACATATGTTACTATGGTACTATGTATTGAATTCGCTTAAAATTAATTTTCTATATTCTATAGCACCAGTGATGAACTTAAATAAGTTATTATATCCAGAAGGGCCAACACCATTTAAAATGTCTATGATTTCATCTCGGTTTAAACTAATTATATTTTCCAAAAAATCTTTGACAAATTCTTTTAAGTATTGGGCATTTTCCTAAGAAATGTGTGATGTCTTCTAATTCATTTAAGTTACATAAAGTGCAATTTAAATCCCTTTGGCTTCCCAAGTATATTAAATCACATCTGGCTTTCATAATCCACATAATTTTATAGATTCCAGTATTATCGTTTAAATAGCTTCTGGCGTTGTTATGGTCTAATTCCTTATATAATCGGGTGCTTTGGTGTGCCCTTTCCCATAAAGTTCGAATATTCGAATCATGAAGATTTTCTATTATTGAAATTATATTTCTATTCCACTCTCTTTTATTTGAAGTGCCCCAGTTACATGTTATATTTAACTTTTGCGCTAGATTACTAATTTCTTCAACCCAAAATATCTGTTTTTCTAAAATCTTTTTTGATAGTATATGGGGTAATCTATTATCATCATATTCAAATAACGTTTTGAATATATATTTTAAGTGAAGCTGCAGTGTATACAAATGAAAACTTGGAACATTTGTCTCCAAGAGAATGCAATAAGATGGCGTATTACTCGGGAGATGAAGTACCCTTTTTAAAAAATAAAGTTGAATTTTGTCTACTTCGTCAAACAACGAGTTTCCCCATACCTGAGCAGCATAACTCTGGATTGCTCTAGTCACCGCTAAAAACAGTTTCCATTTTGCCGACAACTTAATTTTATTTTTACTAAGAAATGTGCACCAAGTTGCATTTATGCTGTTTTTCGCTAGAACATTTCTATTTTCTATATGTTGCTTGAAACTGAGTTTTGATGTTAGCTTTACACCCAAGTAATTATATTCTTTCGTTATTGGTATAACTTCGCCGTGAAAAAACCACTTTTCTTTTTCTGCTATTCTACCGCCTCTCCGAAAAATCATTATAGCTGACTTAGATAAGTTTACTTGCATATTCCACTTATCGCAGTATTTTTCTAAGTTGCTTATCATTTTTTGAAGGGCACTAACCTCATCTGCCAATATGACAATATCGTCAGCATATAATAGCAAACGGATATTTAACTCATCTATAAAGAGTCCCCCCTCCAAGCAGTCGTGCAGGTCATTCAAGTAAAGAGCAAAGAGCAAAGGTGAAAGCAGGCACCCTTGCTTTACTCCTGACGATATTTTAAATTTTTCACTCATTTCATCTCCTACTTTTACTATCGAACATGTATTTCTGTAATAACTTTCAATAAAGTTTGCCATTTTGGTGGAGATTCCTATTTCATGAAGCTTGTATAGCAATAGTTGTCTAGGGACAGTATCAAAAGCGGCTTTAAAGTCCACGAAAAACGCGTACACTTTTTTCTTCTCCCTAAACTTAATATGGACTATTGCTGCTAGGTTATATATGTTATCTACAGTTGAATGTCGCTTTCTGAAACCTGCTTGAAATTCTGTTATAATATTTTTATTTTCTACCCAGCTTGTGAGTCGCTCATTTAAAATACCCATCATTATCTTTGCAACACAGTTCATGAATGAGATACCTCTATAATTGGAGGGAGATTTCCTATCACCTTTTTTAAAGAGCGGATATATCAGGGGGAATATACTGGGGAATACCCAATTTAGTCACTCTAAATATTTCTGGACCGATTTTTTCTGCAAGGTGTGTGGCGTTGTTATGCGGCAAAATCAGTTTGTCATGTCAATCGTCCCATTACGGCTCTATTAAACGCATTAGCTGCAGTCGGTAACGATGGCCAGAGATAGTTTAAGGAGTCTATGAGTCTATAGATGACACCCTACTGATCCCACCAGACGCTCAAGATAAGCTTTGAAGTTTAGGGTTATCATAATAGATCCATTTTTTATCGCCAGTGACGATGCGATGCAGAAAACATTTTCTTTTCTGCCGTTCAAGAAGCATCTCACACGTCACCAAACGTCTCGCGATAACCCTCTCCTTCAATTGATGTGGCACCCAGTTACCGGCTTTTTGGACCATTCCCATCGCGTGCAAACGTTTACCGACGGTTGATCTGTCAACATTCAACTTTTTAGATATATCATCAAGGGTTCGACATGCGTCTTCATTCAATAATTGTTGTAGTTGAGTATCTTCGATTTTTCGGTGCCCTTCGCGATCCGCGATCTTTATCACTCACGTCGAAATTGCCACTAAGGAAGCGTCGAAATCACGCATTACAAGTTGAATTTGATGCAGCGTGATTACCGTAAATATGGATTAGCATATGACACCTTTCAGCTGCACTTTTCTTCAAAAGATAGTAATGAATCATGACTTCCTGCAAATGCTGTTTTTTGGAACGAACGTAGACATTTTTGACGTCAGATAAAAATGGATCTTTACGCTTCAAACGAATGTCAACTACTGCGATCGACACCTCACATAAACACCTTCAAATCACCAGGAATAGGTACAATAGCAAACACCAACATAGTATCAGCAGTAACACCTCTTTTACGAGAGCGGAAACTTATTCCCATATCCAATATATTGTGTGTGTAAAGCTGAAGCAAACCTTCGTTACATTTGAAAAGTGAATTTCGTACATTTACGCTACTTGGTTATATTTTTTAAATACTTTTTCAGTATGATTTATCTTCATTTTGGGCTTTATTATCTCCTTACACACTGGTTAAAACTTACCATCTAGCCGTTCTATTTTTAAAAAGAACTTTTACAATTAAAAATTGTATTTATTTGCAATAACAAAAAGGTTTTGAAAAAAATCGGGCTAAAGTTGCCGTAGTAATTAGTTATTGCGGAATTTTAAATTTTAATATTCACCTATTATAATTTCTTAATCAAAATGTTTACCTACTGTATATTCATAAATTTGACGGCTCAATTTTATTTATTTTTTGAAATAGGTAAACACATAATGCAAATAAAAAAATGCGTAAAATGTGGAAGCAAAAGCTACAAACTTGACATTGGGCCTATAAATTTATTTTTTCGAGGTGGTGAAGGATAATCTGTTCAGACATTAAATTGCCTGTGAAAATTCCGATCTAATGTCTAGGCACCTCGAATATGAAAATGAATATTTCAAGCATTCTAGTATTGATGACACATATAAATATATGTATGTGCATGTAGAAAAAAAATATTTGCCGCGAAATATGAAATCTGAAAAAAATCATGACGAGATTATTTATTATGGCTACCATTTAAAAAGTAAAATTATCTCCAAACATATATATACATACATATAAATACATTCATAATAAGACTCAAATATACATTTGCATGCGTTTATAATACGTCTATAAATTAATTTTACTCTCTACATATCCACCTTGTGCATGATTGGGTAAAAACTCATATTTTTTCCATCTCATGACTTAGCGCGTCTTCCCTCAAACGTCCACTCACACATACATTCGTATATATTCATACACTTTTAAACACATCAAAGTGACTTTAAATTAAACAAAATCTGTCGCTTTCAAATAAAAATCTACATTAAAGTAAATTATTATTTTAATAATACTCGCCAGCCAACCACAAAACGATTAAAAACATTACAACCACTCAGCTACTTTAATCCACTCGGGATCAAGTGGAGATCAAGCGGGATTTTGATGTATAAATTCTCAATTTGATTTGACTACTAGAGTGTGGATGGCGGCAAGTACACAAATACGTATATGCACATACATACATATATATTTTTGCATGGCTGCCTATCAGCCTACTTGTTTGAGCATACGTATGTGCGGCGGTGTGTGCGTGTTTATGACAATCTAAAGCCGCAGTTAGCACGGTTAGTGGTTAGTGAGCAGCAGATCGTGCGCCGTCAAAGCTTTTTATATTTACTACGCGAATGAATGAATTAATGAATGGAAAGTGAAAGTGGCATATAAGAATTACATTTATTAATATTGTGGAATAGTTTACATTGCGAATTCGCTACTTACGTACATATATTTGTTTATTTTTTACTTTAAACACATTTTACATCATATCTAAGTATACAAAAATATATGTACATATGCACGTATGTATGTATGTAAATGTGAATAAGGAGGAACTGTGATTGCTCTTAAATTGCTGCAAATATTTGTTAGGATTAAATGCTGTGCGACACTGATATCAACAAGGGGAACATGTTGGAAGTGTTACGTAACTAATGTTAGATAATGGATTGCACCATTTCATTAATGAGATTTTGTAATAGAATCTGGTGCCTCAGGAAAATGAGTTCTCTTTTATTTGATATCTTGAGTGGGAGTGGCTGACACCTTATTTGATACAGATAGGATTTTTGTGTAAAATGTTCTTTATTTTATAATATCCTGCAAAAAAGGAAAACAGAGTATTCAGATATTTTAATTATTTTGTTTTATTTCATTTCTCAACATAAAATACAATAAAAGTACAAAATTCACACAGCATCTTAAATTATACACTTTACAAAAAAATGGTATCTGTATCAAATAGTATGTGAGTGACTGTACATACATTAATTAGTATGAATATATACTTAATTTAATGAAAGTAGTCGAAGGTGTATGTTCGGTAGGACGCGAGTTCGAAACACGCTGTGTGAACGAAACACCAAATAGTAGAAATGGTTTTTCAAAAAGCGGTCGCCACTCCGGCAAGCAAAGTCAAACCTCCGAGTGTATTTGTGCCATGAAAAAGCATCTCGTGAAAGAATCATCTGCAGATCGAAGGCGGCATCAAACAGTAGTCCCCACCATTTTTTATACCAAAAAAGTTTTATTAGCTAAATTTCAGGTGCAATTTAATATTTTTAAAAGCCAAATACAGAATACTAGATTTGGGTCTGCCACTTTAGCGACACCCGGCATTCGCCCATCTCATTCCATTCTTTGCTAGCTAACATACATTTTTAGGGGATTCACATAGCAGTCACAGTTATATTTCTTAAATTACTTTTTTTTTGCGCAGGCCAACAACACAACTTTTAAACTATTATAAAATATAAGGGGTCTTCACACCGAGCTCGTTGCTTTATTGTTTGGCAGTTTTGCGTATATTTGCAAAGAAATCCCAAGTAACGCAGAGCCGCAGGGCCAAGCATGCTAATTTGATTGATCAGCTGTTTGCCAATTAGGAGTTGATGGTCAGGCGCGAAGTTTCAGTTTATAGTACCAGAAATGGAGAAAAGAAGAGGTAAGTAAGTTATTTTTGCAGTCAAAATTTTGATATTCTATGGATATTTTCTTCCAATGGGAAAACGCCGCTAAATTGCAAGTGATTCAGCTGTTACGAAAGAGCACTACCAAATTAGCAGAAATAAATCAAAAAGATGAATCACAACAAAACACTTTTGCCTAACAAACGGCCAAAGTAACGAAATTGGTGAGAGTACTCCTGTTACGACAACTTGTGAATACCCTAATTGTATCAGAAGAGAAGTTACTGTTAAAACGCTTTGCTATAAATATATATGAGATTGAGCATACCTATAATTTCAATTTTTACTTTTACAAATTATTACATATAATTTCATATTTTACTTTTACTTTTACAAATTTATAATTTCTTCAAATGGTAATTGTTTGTAGTATACAAACAATAATGGTAATTTTTTCATTTAGTAAAAAAGTTATTTAAAAACCAAAATTGAATGACTAATTTTTTAGCTTTTGGTAAAGGGTTTTTCAATAAGGGCGGGTAGATGTTGAAATGGAATAAAATGGCGTTTGCTGTGTGGCACGTAGCGCCGTCCTGCTGGAACCACATGTCGTCTAGGTCCATATGGTTCAATATGGGCCATAAGAAATTGGAAGGGCCACCACGTCTACCGAAAAATGGGCGCAATGCGCGCAACGTTTGCATTAATGAACACTCATTTTGATAATAAAGTTTTATCATTTGAACGTGCTGTTCAATCGTGTAACTTACCATGATGATTTGGCATAAACAACTGAATAATAAACAAAAGATTTGACAGATGTCACCAAAACAAAATGGCTGCCACAGGGCGCCAAAATCGACCCGCGCCAATTGAAAAACCCTTTATATGTTTTACTTTGGCATTCGTAGTACTAAGCAAAACCCAGAAGGTTATGAAAGTGAAGCAAAATGCATCCCACGCTTTTAACTCTAATTTGAATTACTCTATTTGTATCTTAATTTTTGTTATAATTCTGTTCTGAGGTAGTTGACTATGACTGATCGTTCGATTTGCTATTACTTCATTATAAGTCCCTTTGTCATTAAAATTTATTTTCTACTTTTTAGTTCGATTAGCAATAAAAGAGTGTTTTCTAGTTTTTTTAAACTATTTTTTATTATTTTATATTATTATTTTAAGTTTTCAAGCTCTTACTGAAGCACCCGATTGTTTTATGATGCACACCTGGGGTGCGAATCGCAAACTGTTTTCGATACGGGGACTCACAATTACTTGTGAATATTTGCCCGCCAATTCATCGAAATAAAACATTTTGCTGCTAAATATTATACATCTAATTCTGCATTCTTCACACATAATAAACAGTCAATACAAACAAGCAGAAATAAAAATTGTATAGCTCGTTTTGCTTATAATCGTGAATGGGCGTCAGCTCTTCTTTTTTATTATTCTTATTAATAGAAAAAAATACAATATTTATTTGCACTTAGATGCAATAATAAAATGAATATTTTAAAGCCTGTTTTCCCTATATTTTTATTTTTTTTATTCCCTTTTTATTTCTCTTTTTATTCAGACACCAAATCAGCAAACGCGATAAATATGGAAAAAACACATTTATGAAATCACCCACGACTAACTTCAAAGCTTTCATGTCGCTTGAAGTTTTCTATCTTCACTCTCTACTATATGTTTGTAGGCATATAGTACACACAGAACCAAAGTCTTTGGATTGTTGAGATATTTCTTATGAAAATCAGCACAAAATCCCTTGAATAACTTTTGCGGAGTGGTTTCTTGTAACTTATTTCAGTTAAATTAAAAATTAATAATTAATGCAGAAGTTTAAATTAACCAAAAAAAAAAACAGAAAACATAAGTTGTATGTAAAATTTTAATTTGAAGCGGTCAATTTCTGGGGGTGCTCAGCCCCACCTCGCACCTGCCTGACTTTAGCCGCGTGCAATATGTATGCTAACACGTAAAAACCAAAAAATATTTGCTACAACGCCAGTCAAACAAACGGTTATTTATAAGGAATGTATACAAAACATTTCAAAGAATATTCAGATGTACATACATACATATGTACGTGCAAACATATGCACTTAATTTGTCTATCAACATGTATTGATTAGCCTAATCATTGATTTACGACTTACCTATTGAGTGATTTTTAATTGAATTTATGTTTTTATTACTTCTCGAGCTGCTGATGATATGGTAGACCTGGTCTATCTTAGTGACGTCGGTGTATAAAAGTTTTGAATGTGGAATAGTAAAAATAAAAAATTTGTTATTAAAATATGCACCGTATTTGACAAGTTGAAATGTAGTACTTTAATGAAAAAAAAAAAAAACAAAAACAGGAAGTGAAGCGTTCTCTGTTCTACTTCTTACTGGGGTCTACACTTATAATATTCCCACTTGATACAGCAACATGGACTAGAATCGTTTTGCCCACTTAACAAAACCCACATAAATTAAATTCTCGACAACTGGAAAGCCACAGAATTCATATGGCGTTGCATGAAATATCCAGGCAAAACAATGTATCCTTCCTTCTAGAATTTATAATTTTCTTCAAACCCAGAGGTTCCTCAGCCTGCATAGAGATGATTTACAAACTATATCTGGCCATTTTTGAGAGCTGGTTGATGAACAACTTTTCGCATTCAGAAGGCCTATGAATCTCTTATTCCTTCTGTTCAGCCAATATTCAAACCATGCTCGCAACCAATGCTCCTTATCCACAGCTATGCGATAATTCAATATATGATAATATCCCAAGATGGTGCAATAGACTCCACTTTACCTAAACCAGCTTTCGTAAATTTATTTATTTCTTATTTTATTTTAACACTAATCGTAAGTGGTACACATACGGGTTGCCCATATTCGACGGACCCGACGGATTTCGATGACTCTTTGGGCCCATTCCAATCGACGAGGCTTGTCCGCAGGCAGCAATCTTTGCGTCAATTGAATCTTATACGGGAATAAATGCAAATCAATGTGGATAATTCGTTGTAAAGTGGTCCGAGCAATGCTCAACTGCTGAGAACGGCGATTTTGGGATGTCCTTGGCGACGTCTCAACACTGGCCCGTACAAGATTTGGCCTCTTTGGATTAGAAAGAGCATCACCAGTCGAAAACCTTTTCGACATTATTTAATTTTTTATACGCACGTTGAGTTTTTACAATTGACTTCTTTTGTTGAATGTAAATTTCAACAATTTGGGAGCGCTTGCGTGGCATGTACTGTTCCATGGTAAATCTGCTTAGACTGACGCTTCCAACGCGGTATGTCATTAAGCGATCTGACGTCTCCGTCAAAAGATACAGGGTTGCCAGATGGGTCCGTCGAATATGGGCAGCCCTGTATATATTATATTAAACAGACAGTAAGAATTTTGGTTCATAGACTTAAATAAATAAAGAAATAAATCCATTAATGTTATGGAACAAAAAGTACAAGTAGTCAAATTCATTCGAAGCCTATAATTAAAGGTTCGTGTTTAAACACGAAATACTGTATTAGAGGCCACAGTGTGCTATAACCCAAGAAAAGCAAATCAAACGCTTAAAATTTTCTCATAGCTTCGCGTGCTTAAATCCCCCTACAAGCAGCCCAAAATTCAAATAAAGGGCGATTTTATAAAGTCCATTAGGGAAATGAGAAGTTCTTTAAACAGCGGATAATATCATGATATTAATTATAGAGCATATGTTATGTGTTATATTTAAAGGGGTTACATGGGTTTCGTCGGGTAAAAAAAGGCTTATTTTAAATTTTTTTTTTCTATGTAAAAAATTATTTATTTAATTCAAACTTTTTTCTGTCTTATAGAAACATATTTAAAGAATAATTTCTGAAATTTTCAAAAAAAAAAATATTAAAACTCCGCCATTGGGACGTCATTTCCGGTGACCCCTCGAAAAAAGGGTGCGTCCGCGTTGTCAGCATAACTCTTGACAGGCTCATCAAAAATGAAAAAACAAAAATAAGTGCTTTAGTTAAGACCATAAACTCGTGCTTGAACGAAGGAAAGAAAAAAAGTAAAAATTGGAATTTTGGCAGATATTTTTCCAAAAAAATTAAAATTTCGGTAAAATTTGCTTGACATTTTGTTTTTTTTAATAGTTGTAATTGAAAAAAAAACAAAATCCTTCGTTCAAGCACGAGTAAATTGTATTTCGAAGACCTGTGTAAAATTTCATCAAGATCGGTTGAGTAGTTTTCGAGAACATTTGAAAACCGACGTTGAAATCACGGTTCCGAGAAAAACGCGTTTAAAGTTTTGAGTAACAATAAAAGTGGCTTGGAGCGCACACCTGCCAAAGGCTGTATCTCCGAAACTGTTATTCGGATCGACTTAAAAATTTAGGATAATATTCCTGAGATGTTGTAGAAATTAATAAGCCGAAAAATGATGATGACGCAATAAGAGATATTACAGTGGTTTGTTTACAACTGAGGTCGGCAAAAACTGTGATTATGTGGCGCATGCACGAAATAATCAACGCACCCACTACTCATGAGACTTCGTGACCAACGTGTGAAATAAGCAGGCATATTTGTCAACGCCAAAGTTATTCTCAAATTTCAATTCACCCTATTAATCGCAACGAACGGCAAATTTTCGGGTCCTCGGCTTGCATCTCGTCTAACACGACGATGAGCACACTCGTCGCTATACCGTTCACAGGTTCCTCATCGTAAATTTGATGCTCAGGAGAAAATCACCTCTGCAATTTTCAGATTACTCCAAGCAGTTAAATCGGCATCTTGAATTCTAAGACGAACTGTGTCTGTACAAATTCAGTGTCGTCAATTTCCATGAACGGTCGAATGTCTCAGGCAGTTTGGAATCTATTTTGCGAACTGATGCATTTCTTTCCAAAACTAGTTTGTGAATACTTTAACTTAATAATAACTTTAGAATTAAATTTGCGCAACTTGTAAACTTTACTTGGGTCTGTCAGACTATCTTCAGATTATGAAAGGTGAGATAATATTAGATTATAAAATGTAAAAGGGTGGCAGGATGTGTCACATTAACTGTCATAGTTAGATACAAAACGATCTTAAAACACACTGTAGAAGCCTAGGCAATTACAATCTTAATAATGCTAATTACAATTCAATACAAACAAACACCAACACCAGCAACAAAGACAATGTGCACTAATTTGATTAAGTTGAAAAAAAAGAAACTTCCACTCACAGATAAGCGCAACTGAAAATAGTTTACACCAACTTATTGTTAGCCATCATTGGAGCAGCAGGCAGCAAAACCAACGGCAGAACTACTAAGCAGTGCGCCGCTAGCACGAGCAATAAATAAGACACGTAGAGTGTAAATATTTTTACATAGATAAGACACCAAGAGCTGTTATCTGTTGTTGATACACGACGTGTATTGTAATATGTGCGTTGGTGTGTTTGCGCGTAGGTGCTATAACCACTTTATTTGTAATTGCGACCGTGAAGCAAATTAGCATAGAGCACAGCGTTTCACAGAGTACCTACAAAGGTATAGTTTTTTTTTTTTTTTAATTTAAAATATACACATATATAAAAAGCCAGAGTTAAACAGCTGAAGCAGTCGTGAAGTAAGTAAAGATGGAAGGAACAGAGTTGCATATTTTGGAAGCAAAATAGTTCGGAGTTGTACACAAAGAGGACAGAGAGTTTTTGTGAGTTCATTTTTAAGAAGTATTTGTACAAAATACCATACAATTTATCTTACAATATTCTCCAAATGGTCAACTTACTTCTTAGAAGATCCAGATTGAAGCAGCGGCTCGCTGTTCTTTGAGCACAGGTGGCAGCAGAGCCATGAACTCAACTTCATTACTTCAATATACTTTTTAAAAAGCAAACCAACCCATGCATACAAACATTATATTTATACAGTTGTATTTCTAGCGCTATCTCTTCTTAATGTGTCTAAGTACACTCGTAGTACGCAGCCAGGCAATGCCGCCGTGTAAGTCGTCTGCTTACAACAGCCCACACCACTATCAACGGTGCATATCTACGATTTTCTGATAAGTTTCATTGTGCACTATCTTGATTGTAGACATACATATGCATTTATTTGTTCTGGAGCTGTGTTGCAGATTAACCCCTTTGGCGTCTTTACTTTAGTCTCGTCTAAGTGTCGCTGGGTGCTGTTGGGGTTAAGCTTTTTATTTTGTTTGTAAATTTGTCAAGTAAACTCATTTTCTATATGTACAGGGAACGCTTACATTTGTCGTAAATAGATATGTACGTATGTTTGTACACATTACAGCTATAAAGCGGGTATGTTGCTAGCAATTCATTGGAAAATAATAAACAATTTTTGAATTTTACAGCTCTTAAAATATTTTTAGGAGTTGAAGTGTACGGAAATGTTCATTACAAATGTACATATACAATATAATATATCCCATTTATGTTGATGTCATGAATGAACGTTTTGCAATTAAGTCGCCAAAGGAAAATATTTTTTTTTTTTTATGTCTGGTGACAATCTTTCCATGGTCTTGGTAACGAATTTAACTTTTGAAAAATCGATCACTGTTAACGCATATAATCAAATTTTCGTTATTATCAATAAACAATTTTTGACACCTGGAAATTGGTTAATGTTGTAACTGTAGCGAAAAAGAAAAATGCCTCCCGATCCTTCTACTTTCGACCAATTAATATTTTACCTTATTAAGGGTTTTTGAAAAACCATAGCTGCATTCGATTCGCCACTTCCCTGCTCCCCTGCGTGTGAAAGCAACAACAAATTTATCGGGCGAGATTCGCTACTAGACTGGTATAACACTCTTTGACCCTTTTACACTATACAGCTGCAGAACATAAGCAGAGGAGCGCGTAGAGATCAAAATAAAGATTTCCATCACTCAAAACTATTTTTTTATATATTAAAAAGTTATTAAATAAAGGGATGAAGGGGTTGCGTTATCTTGTAAAAATAACAGCTTCTTTTGCTTCAAAAAATATAATTTGCGTTAATTTAAAAAAATTACTCGAAACTGGTAAAAAAAAAAAAATAAACTTAATCTGATGATGTAAATGAAAAATTTAGGTTATAAATAAATCTGTATTTATGTACGTATGGAAATTAGCTCTGTTTTATTGGTGTGTTGAGTGTGGTTAAAATGAAGAATTCTATTGTGTGAGTGCAAGCTTCCTTTTTAACTGATTAAAAAAGCCTCTCATTACTCGTATTCGGACAAGGCATAGAATTGTAGCTCTTACCATTTGCTGCCCTTACGTCGTATATTCTAAATT
The DNA here is from genome assembly GCF_027943255.1 of Anastrepha obliqua. NCBI lineage: Eukaryota > Metazoa > Arthropoda > Insecta > Diptera > Tephritidae > Anastrepha > Anastrepha obliqua. Next base: position 81,848,934 of record NC_072892.1, read on the forward strand.
TCAAATTCATGGATTAGAAATAAGTATGCGCTAGTTTTTATATGTAATATATATGCGTACATCTCTTTTTTCTTATAAAATAAAAAAAATACACTACATTCAGCTTCCTCGCTAACTAATATCACTTGTACTTTTATTTTTCACGTTACAGTTGTACGCCTTCTAATCGCCGTATAAAGAAGATACCTCCCAGTTGTGACTCACGGCGCGAACATCGATCGACTTAACGACCGCACGACGCAGTACACAGCGTCCGCGTCAGTGCCTGCAAATCTTGCATCAACGTTAGACTATACCGGCCTCACCACGACGACTACATTTTTGCAACACTTCAAGGACGTCGTCACGACGAAGTTCTCTGGCAGAGACCATCATCTGCCACCACTGCATCCGCATCCACATCCGCATCAGCAGACGGCCGCACTGCATCACCATCAGCCACATCAGGCTGTCGCACAAAGCTTTTCCACAATTTTTCCCACATACTTAGGCATGGACCGCGCCGGCGGCGGCGGTGGTGCTGTCGCTGTTGGCGGTGGTCTCGGCGTGGTACCGAATTCGGCTGGCGCCGGAGGCAGTGCATTAAACGGCCTCGAAGCGATGTCGGCCGAATCGACTGGACTTTGTCTGCAGGATTTAGTAAACGCCGGAACTGCAGCTGGTGCTGGTTCTGCGGGCTCAGCAGAGAGTGCCAATACGACAAGCACTGCGCTAAGCAGTGGCAGTACTGGTAGTTCAACGGTAAATGGCAGCTCTGGTTCTGGAACAGGTCAGGATCATTTACACAATCACCACAGTCTACATGACTCCAATTCGTCGGTTAGCATTTCACCCGCCATTTCGAGTCTTATGCCGATCGGTAGTCTTAGTCATTTGCATCATTCAGCGGGTCAGGATTTGGTCAGTGGGTATCCACAGCATCCACATCATACTGTGGTGCCACCGCATACGCCGAAGCATGAGCCGCTCGAGAAACTAAGAAGTAAGTACTGAATTTGCTAGGTAAAATTAATTGAAAATGAAGATGTAAATTATGTGGTGTAAATATCCATGTGTTTAAAATTTCAACTAAATTTAAATTAACTGATAACAAAATACATATACAAAATTAGTTAGCCGCAAGGTTCCTGCTGGAATATAATAATGCCAGAAAGGACCAAGTTAAGTGAAGCGAAGAGAAGTGAAAGTTTAATAATATAATATCCACATGGCAGGTGGGTAAAAATCTTTTGGGTCTATAAAATTAATATATTTTATTTAAATTATTTAAAATATTATTAAGTAGAATTGTACTGAATTTGAAAAAATCTCAAAATCATTTTACGTTTCTCTTGTACTGAAAAAGTAGATTCACGAATAGAGAACTAAATTGGTTCAGTCGATCCCAAATTGACTTGGCCGACAACAAATGGAGCGCAAAAACACAACAACTGTTTCCTATGTGATCGTGACTAAAATGACATCTGACAACTAGAAATTAACAAATAATGAATTAGCTCATAATTCACTCATTCCTCAGCAAGTCCGAGAGACATATGTATGTGTTGAGTTGTGCCTAAAGACGGGAGATATGTCTGTGTGCCAAAATAATGTGAACAAGCAACTATGTTCGTGTCTGTAACAATGAAACTGTATGGACATATATGCATACATACATACGTGTGCGATAGTTAGCCAACGATAATGAGGATCGTTCTGTGGGTGATCTCTGGTGGTGCGAAGATATGTAAGTAGTGGGCGGTGTGAATTCCACATAGACTAATTGGAGTTAGCGTAAAGTTAACATAATAATATGAATGCCTATTCAGCAAGCTAAAAAATACGGTTAATTAGATAAAGTTGAATTGCATTTTTACTTACCCTCTTACTCTAAAATACCCAGATGATAGTAAGCGCTACTTACATTCAACCAACTCCTTAATTATTACCTTCTTCTAGTTTGTTGTTACGTATGAAGTTCCTTTTAGTTTTTCATTCGAAATTCAGTAGTGCAGAACCCGGATTTGCTCGAATAGGTTATCATCAGCACAAAATATTTGTAGACGCACACCACTCGATCGTAACAACCGTCAGCGATGTAGACTCTTTACCATTTATTCATTTATTTATATTAGTCTAAAAAAAATTACAAACTTACAGCACACGAATGGCACAAAATAACTTAAAATATGTAATACCTTCACAAATTAAAAAGCGAAGTCCAAAAGTTTGAAAAAACTGCTCTTGAAACAGAAATGTCAAGAAAGACAATATGACTAATATCACTGAATTCACTGCATTGTATGAATAATTTGTTGTCACGTTATCTCCAACGACCGGTAGTAAGTTACGAAGAGGGCGTTGTGACATACTACATAAATCTGATTCCTTTAGCGAATTCGGGCAATCAATTGCACTATTTATTATTTCATAAGTGAAGGAAAGGCTTGGGATAAACCTAGGCTTTAGATGAGATCTAATGATTATGAATAATAGGTGAGAAGGATATGACGGTACATATGTTCCAAACAAATTAGTTTTAGGACGAAGAGCGCTTCCGCAGTGGAAAATAGTGCTTGATTGCTAGAACATGAGGATGATATGTACTTCAAGGAAACAGATTGTTATTCCCTCACACTGTGACTATTATGTTGGGTAAAAGGATACTTTTGTATCAAATAGAATAAAATATTGGTCTGATGTGATACTTAATTTAATTTATTTAAAAAGCATTTTATGCTGCAAAAGTAAGGATTAAGTTTGAACGTATCAATATCAATTGAGATTAAGTTTAAAATATTGTATTGGTAAGATTAAGTTTACGATAGGTAGAGAATCCTTCTCCACTTATTTTCATTCAAGTGAGGAAATGGCCTGCTGCAACATTTGGAAAAGGCCCAGTGAATCTGTAAGCGAATAGTCAGAAGTTAATGGAAATGTTGGTGGAATAGTTTTTTGGGAAGAACTCGTCCTTAAGAATAAATTCAATCTACTGAGTCCCTCTAACGTTTTTTCAGGTTGAGGTAGATGTTGTGAAAGAAGCATTCTATTGACAGTTGACCAGCGCAACATGCTGCAAGTAGACAAACGTTCATTCTGATAGTCAAGCGGCGAATAAGAATCCAAGCTCTCTAAAAGCGAAATTGAAACTGTCAAGAAGTGCCTGAATTGCATTTCGTTCGAATATATTAAGTAATATATTAGAAAATTTACGGAAAACTGCAGGACTACAATAATAAGTAGCTTAGGCATGGAAAAGATGGTGTCGATTTCTTCAGCTACCTGTTACTAGTTAACCCTGATCCATCTCAGGGAGCACTTCTGGAGTCATGGGATAGTGTTCCAGAGAGTTTTTATAACTAACAATGCAACACCTCTCAACAGTGGTGGATACCCTAATCGGATACTTTCCATTGGGAATCACTAAGATGAAACTCAACAAAACTTCGAGCCCAGACGTCTTGTGTGAAATCAAGCTTAGATGTTTGCTATTTATGACAGCAGAATACTTTTTAGTAGCCACTGTCCGAACATGTTCTTTGTTTCTCTTATCTAGTCCCCATTCTTTTTCTTCCCGTTCTTCTGTTTTCAAGGGTACCTTTACTGCTTAAGGATTTCCCTCAATGACAGTCATCCAACTGGACCCAACCTAACCCATATAACCCAATAAGAGAGGTCGAAAGGGGATTTTCACTTCCAAATGATGATTTACTATACAACCTTATCGAGTTGCCGGTTAGTACATCATCTCTTAGAAGGCATTCCCCCTTCTCCAAATATAACCAACAAGTGCCACAGTCCACATTCAAATTATTAATGAAAAATTGAGCAATGTGAATTTTCATATGTAAGCACATACATATTTAAATAAATGCGACAATGTACGTGTGCATATGTATGTATGTAAATATCGAGCAATGGGCTCAAACAAAGCAACAATTATGTCAGAGTAATCTGTCAACAACAGCTGCCACGATTCCCGCTACCTCCAGTAGTTCATCATGATTCATGAAAACGTTCACGCTCTTAATTTGCTATCAGAAAAAACAACAAAGTTCATACATACACAGCATTAACGTGTTGACGACTAGCGTTGCATTGTAATTCGTCCAATAATATTCAAAACCACGTTTCAATGGCGCGTTGAAAGCGAGTGTTAAAATTTGCGCGACCTCGATGACATTCAGTCACACTTCAGCAATAGAAAATCGAGCGACGAACTTAGAACCGACTAACTATCCAAACATCCACCCACCTAACAGAACAGCCACAATAGAAGCAACCGCTCCCTCTCCCTCCAATCCCTTACATGTGGGAATATTAAATACATGTGCACGTATATGTGTAATAATTTTTGTTTTTGCTGTTATTTGCCACTCTGCCTCTGCACTTGTTCAAACAAGCGAACATTTTTCACGCATTTTAATGCGTTCCACAGCAACTGCATTGCGCCATCTCGATGGGTTTGAGCTACATATAAGCGGAGCAAGAGGGATGTCAGCAATAAAAAAAGAACAAAATTCCAACGTAATCATTGTGCAATCATTAGCGTACACAAATATACAATTTTCACTTCCCTTCACTGGGATGTACATACCCACATACATACATATATTCCCTGCATCCATAGCGTCATGGCTAATTGAGCACCCTTCTGCCATAAAATGATGCGCCGCACAGAGTGTGCGATGCTGGAGTGCTATAGATGGAAGCACATAATGCGCTTGACTGCAGCACCGTGTAATGATGTCGAATAAGCAGCGAGTCAACACATATCCAAACATATTTACAAGTTGAAAATTCGTTACTTGCCTTTACTTGTATAGGCTCGTTTTATACGAGTACTTCCTCGCAGAGTTGCCTTCTACTTCGATGTGGTACTTGGACCTGTATGGGCAAACGGAAGAACATTGCCCCTCGATGGTCGATACTCAGTTATGACAAGGGTTTCGCACTCAACCGTTCATTTGTAATTGTTCAACTCGTCCTGCCAAGTGCTTGCTGGAAATTTGATATGTTTGAGTCAAGTGCTTGTTGCCTTTGTTGGGGCGAATTTGGTTTGGGAAATGCTGAAATTGAAATGTTATTTTAATAAATAGATACGTAACTGAAAGTGGGAACTACATAAGTGAGTTTAAAGAGAAAGGAGAACAGTGGAAGGATACATGTACTGGCTATTTAGTGTTCATAATCATAATACATATACATAATTAGGAATAGAAAATATTGAATTGAAAATATTGGTCATCATGCATATCTGCGCAGAAATTCTTAGTTACTATAAGGCTTCGGAATAATCAGCTAAAGTGAACCCAGAGTCAAACGTAATAATTAGATCAACAAATCCGGATCTAAGGTGCGCTGATGATTTGAAATAATATACGTGATTTTATTTAATATTTATTTCTACGACTCTTTTCTCTATGAATTTTCATGATGAAAAAATTGAAATTCTCCGACTTGTTATAGAATAAGCTTTCAGTAGTGCCCTAGGGTATTGTACGTACGTAACTTAGTTCACACCAAGGGATAGATACATAAATGTTTCTTGTTCAAATATCTGCACGAAATTTGCAACGACGTTATCGTAGGCCTAAGGTAGGCTGACATTGAATATGATGGAAATCGAGGGCATGTGATGCGAGCTGTGTGACCAACTCTGATTATCTTGATTTCATATATGAGCATATTTTATGAGCCATATCCGAATGAGTTTTGCGTGACTACCATTTGAAAGTGCGTAGAATCGAATCTCCGTGCATGAAAAACCAAAAAGAAAATTTTTTTTCTAAAAATATCTGCCATTCGAAGTCGATTTAAAACTGTAGGTCCCTCCATTTGTGGAACAAAATCAGGACGCGCGCTACAAATAGGAGAAGAAGTTCCGCCAATACCCAAAAAAGGTGTAAGCACCAGTTATATAAATATATATATGTACATATATACATATATTTTATTATGATTTAACATATTATATTATATTTTTAAACTTATTTTCACGCCCTTTAACACTGCTCCCTATGAAGCTTCTGAATAGAACTGGAAAGCATTTTATAAGACGCGCTCCATTTCTTTTTCCAACTTTGGGAAACTACCAATATTGTAGTCAGGATGTGGAAGACGATCTATTTAAAGTAGTTTAGATGGAGGATGTAGTCTAGTGTTTAATAGCTATTAATCTCGCTTAAATTTGCTATTCGTACGCTCAGCCAACATGATCTCCCTTATACCTCATCTATATGGAGAGGGCCTTTAGTGGAAAAACGAATAAACCCGCTATGTACAGCTCAATGCAGGACCATAATGAGGGAAAGCATATTTATAAAAATAAAAAAAAATGTCACGATTCGTTTACATTTTCAAGAATATTTTTTTAACTTTTTTTTTAATGTACACAATGTTCGGAACTTGGATTTAGATGGGTTTTGTAGGCTAATTAATTAAATTTGTATTTATAAAAAAAGGGTAACAAATAAATAAGAAACCAATATACTGTCGAAAATTGTCAATAAGTCCAAGTGCTATAGTTAGTTAGCGCATTTTTTAAACCGTTGAAAAGTCCACGGATCGTAGCTAGTTGGTGTGTAACACTCATTTTGATGAGGTGTTGCCACCAGTTTGTATTAAAAAAAAATTATTTTTAAATAGGCAAAAGTAGACTGTAGCAGACAAAAAGAGACGCGGGTTCAAGGCAAATATTTTTTAGAAAATTTTTTTCTTAAACCAATTATTATGGCGTTGCCACTTGAACTGTATTGCAAAAATACCAACTAATAACCAATTTCATTCAAATACTAGACTACGGATGAAAAGTGAAATATACTTTAAGGTGGTGTTGCCACTATTTAAAAAAAAAATTGACTAGAAATATATTATACTTATATATAATTGCAAAAATATATACAAATATATAATAATAATAATATATTCTAAAACAAATTTTATATGACGTTACCACCTGAGTTTAATTCGAAAATATAACAACTAATCATGGAAGAAGTATTTAAAAAATATTTAATAAAAATATATTTTTATACGGTGTTGCCACATGATTTTTATTTTAAAATACCAGAAGATTTTATTTCAAGACTAAAATATGGATATCGCTTAAAAGTTATTTAAATAAGCTTTGAAGAAAAAATTCTTGAGCTAGTGTTGCCACCTATTTCTTTGAAGTTAAGAAATTAATTACAAAAACCTATTAAATGTACAAAAATATGTATATTGCATATATTAATGGAAAGGTAAAGATAGTTTGAATGCAATGGTATTTTTGAAACACGTTGATATCTATGTTTAAGTAAAGAATTTATATTACTTCGTCCAGCCATAAGTTCTGTTACAAGTAAAGTTCGTTATAGATATGAAATTATAAATTTTCTTTAATGAAATTAGTTTCATTTTATCATCTAAATATTAAAAAAAATTTAAATTTTCATTCGAGATGGTCACAATTTGCTTTCACATAAGTCTTCAAACGATTAAGCCATTCAGCTATTGCAGCGCACACGGTTTCCATATTGACGTCGCTGATCGAGCCAAAGATTGTTTGAGACTTTCCAAATTTCTGTGAGGTCTTCGACAGGGTATGTTCTCCAATTCGGACAACAATCTTTATTCTAATAGATTCAGATCTGGACTTCCGTATGGCCAATCTTCTGCGGCTATGAACCCAGCAATATTGTTTTTTAGCGACTGCTGGGTGGTTTCTGCCTTATGGGCCCAAGAGAAATCTTGCTGAAAGATCCAACGCTCTCCATTAAGAGAGTACTGCTCAATCGCTTCACCACGCCTTCTCAAACATTCTTCTGGCACTCTTTTGTTTCGGTCTTAACTCCTTCTTCGCAGACACGAAGAGATAAATGCCTTTACAAGACACTCTCCACCATAACGGAGGCTAGATGGTGGCCACGCTGAACTCTTGGAACAACATTTTTTGCGTCTTTAGAAATTTTAGCATAGATATGTTGTTTTACTTATTAAAAACTTCTTCAACAGTGAAAATTCGCATCTGTGAAAATAATATTTTCATGGCCATTGACCGCGTGCCACTTAAAATTCAACAAGCTCAGCAGATAGAATAGCAAAATTTAATTTCAAATGTGCGATTCAAATTTAACAGTTCCTCACACATTGTAAGCACATATCTAGGTGCGTATGTACATATGTTCTGTGTGCCTTAAAGATGAAATCGCAGTTAAAACAAACATGCACCAAACTGTTGCAATCCACTGCCGGGTGCAAATGCGGCGCCAGCATATTAGTAGCGATAACCAAAAGGACTAACTTCCTTGGAACTTTGTTGACCCCTTACTACTAGTGACACTGTGACACTTTTATTTGAATTTATTTGCTTAAATAAAAAAAAAGAAATCACAACGACCATACGAATTGCGAAGCATGAGAAAATCAACAACAACAAAAGTAACATATACATTACAGTGAACAAATATTCTCATTGCACCTGTGAAATCACAAATGCATACAAGCATAAATGAAAATTTGTACATAAGTTTGAAGAATTTCCACGTATGCAAATTGGCTGCATGTCTGCACATATTGCTATTGCTGTTATTTCTACAAGCGGCATTACCAACGCCTTCCCGCTGCTCCATGCGCCGCATTGCTTGCTGTCTGTGTTGTACTTGCTGTTGCCACAAATGCCACTGTTGCTTGTTCCACTCGGCGCCACCCTTCCAAAAATGTTGCTGCTGTGGTTGTCATCATTGCTGTTGTCATCTTTGTTGCTTGCATTGTTTTTGTTGTGTGCAGGTGCGCCATGCTAACAAAGTTGTTGTTATTGTCGTTAGACTTGTTGTTGAACGTGTCATTTGTATTATTTGCTGCTGCTGCAAGGCGTCTCTCTACCATTCCTTCTGCTGCTAATGCCACAGCTTTTGTTTGTCTGGCTTTGCTTGTGCTGCTTATTGCCATTAGTATGGTTATTTGTTGTTGCTGTTGTTATTGTTTAAATAATGGTTTTGCAACGTGTCCAACATGTATGCATTTGGGATTTCAATTATTGGCAATTTAATGGCTACCAAAAGCATTTTCGGTGCAATCACTTGTTGTTGCAAGACGGGTGAGTGGCGATGCTACTACTCTGCAGTCTACACTGAACTTATATATTTTGTTTTAATTTTTTTTCCCTTTATCATAGTTGTAATTGTTTTCGTTCACTACCCTTTTCATTCGATTTTTAAATCTCTTTTGGCTGTTAAAAAACTTTTTTATTTTTATTTGATTCGCTTTAGCTTTTATTTGTTATGCATTTTATTCTTTTCAGCAAATTTATGTCGCTTGTGCGTGCTTTTTTTCACCAACGTAAAACACCTAATTATAAAAAAAATTATGAAAATTTTCTAATATTCTGCGCTATTTCAAGTGCATCTTTTTTGTTCATCTTTTGCATCACGACTACATAAAATATTATTTATAATTATTTATAGTTCACCTTAACCCTCTCAACCAAGAGCGCTGTTGATCCCTAAAAATCCGCTTTCATTCGCTATTAAGCCCCTTCAAATTTTCCGACATAATGCTATTTTGACTTAATTTTGCCGGTCGATTTGCTGCTTTTCCCTAAGAATGAAAGCTGATTATGAGCGCATAAGCACACAATTAAACGTCCACTCACACATACATATGTATGTGCGCCGCGAGCACCCCTGCAGGGAGTTTAACTCACTTTGAATGCTCATGGAATCAGATAACCCTAATAACTGTTATTTTATTTATTCAGATTGAGTAACTTGTCCACAGATCAATGAATAAATTTTTCGTTTTTATATAATGTTATTTACTCAAACATACTTTTTTTATTTTTTTGCTGATCTTAGGCTAAGTTAGATTACACTGGCTGGCCAAAGTGACGCAGAGATCCATTTGGTATATAGCAATACCCTATCAGCGTAATATTTTAGAGAAAAGATGAGCGTACTCTTCGCGAATTTTAGGGTCACTCAAGCTCCAGTTCAGGGATACATTCAAAACTGTCTTAGTCTTCCAAGCTGAGAGCCGCCAGGTCGCATAGTTTAGTTTTCGAGAGAGCCGTACAGCAGCATAGGACATACTCCAGGGTTTCCTTTGTACCCAGCTCTTTGCATTTCCTAAAAGCATCGTTAAGAGTTAGACTTACCTTATAAACATGCACTGCAATTAGCAGTGCCCTAATAGTACACCAAATAAAGCTCTGTAGTTCCTTCTATCGAACGATACAACCGATTTAGTATACCTGTCATCATAAGCGTGTTTACCAATGATCTTGGCAATTTTGCAGTTGGTTAAACTAACTAACCAAATCGTGCTCGGTTTTGGTGCACTCGACAATAAAAAGTAATGAAATTGCTGATAAACTCGCTTGGCAGCAGATTTCCACAGTCCAGAATCAACTATCAATATCTATCTATCAAAAATGCACATTAGAACTGAGACGGAACATCGGCTTTTACAACACTGGGCGTCCTGATTCGCTAAGCGTTAGCAAGTGGCGAATAGATGAGCCAACTGGAATAAATAAGCTTATAAACTGCATAAAATAACATATTTTTGTAAAATAATTAGTTATACGAGTACCAGTTTTATGAGGCAAAACCATTCTCGCTTACGGCGAATCTTGCCTATAACTTCCACGTGGAAATTTTTCGTCAAGCGAGCCTTACACCTGTCTACTAACATTTTTAATAAAATTGTATATTGTAAAACATAGTCTACATTTGTTGTATTCGAATGAGTTCCACATGACTCGAAAAATAATTTAAAATTAATCGGAAATAATAATTTGAAAGCTAGCTTTTTCAGTAGCGGACTAAGAAATTCCCGACAGGGTATCACAGCTGCTCCATGTCTGTGTATTTATTTTAAAGAACCGCATTCAAATTCTCCAGAAATTTTATAACTTTACTTCCACCATAAATATGTACGCTTCTCTGTACATGACCATCCACGCCTTTGCTCAGATACCACTTCTCCTCATCCTGGTTCACCCATCCTTTTCCTTTTGCTCGTGGCTTGTGCCAGAATCGCACTTGCACCATTTTGAGTGTGAATTATGTCGCTAGCAGCTGCTATATAAGAAGAGCAACTAAAAATACAAAAAAGAAAGCGGAAAGATATGCAAAAATGCCATAAAAAATGTCGTCTGTGTTTGTTATAGTTTTTTTTTCTGTCCCTGCCATTTGTACCACTTTTTAATGGCTTTAAAGCATGTTTCTTAATTTCTACACTTCATCTTTAAATGATAAACTCTTTCATGTTTTTTTTCATAAATTGTGATATTCAACATATGTTAAGATGCGTGAAGACATACAATTTATTCACAAAATGGTATGATTTTTAAACATTTGAAAAGTAAATAAGTATATACATAATATATATTATATACATAAATACAACTCGAAATAAGATGTTTGACATACAATTGAAATAAATACTACCAATTCGAACAAAGCCTTTTAATTGAATTTATGGTAAATACTTAAATAAATATCTACATACAGCCTGTCGCATAGAAGTGTAGTCACTGTTATGGAGAGGCAACAACAGTAGGTTTCTGTATAGATTATTTCATTGATACCTAAAACAGTCAACCCTTGGAATGTTCAACCATCTGCTGTGGCCATGTTTTCACAAGATGTTAGGCATAGTTTCTAAGAAAAAATCTCAAAAGTTTTCAAATTTTGCACAGGCCCATTTACGAAGCTTATCCTGAATTAGGACCTAAACATTTCTAATGGGGCCGCCGTAGCCGAATTGCTTGGTACGTGGCTGCCACTCAACAGTGCGAGGGTACGAAAGCCCATCGCTAAAGAGTTTTGTCTAACCGCAGTCAATCCTCGGCAGGCAACGACAAACCTCCGAATGCGTTTCTGTCATGAAAAAGCTCCTTACTATATAAAGCGTCTTTTAAAGCTTAATTTCGAAGCAGTCGTTCTACCGATTTTTTTACTGAATGGAATGTCTTCTCAAAATTTAGAGACCATTTTCTTGTGAATATTTTACACATAGCCAAGTGGGTATATGTGTGGATGTCTACAACTCGGCTTGAACCGTGTTCGATTACTATTGTGAGAATGAAATTTGTTTCTAACGGCAGTCGCTCTTCGGCAGACAATGGAAATTATTTGAGCGCATTTGTGCCATCTAAAAGCTGCTGATTAGAACCATCTACCATTCGGAGCCTGGGTAGAACTGTAGATCTCTCCATTTATAAAACAAAAAGAGGAGAAACGCAGTCAGATCACTAACCACATCTATACTATGTACATAAATGTAAGAAATTACCTTATTTTCCACATGCAACAAAACCTGTCCCAATGAAAGCAATATCAGTGCAACAGTTGTATGAAATACGTGAGACTTTACGTGGAGGTTGATAATGCACACGTGTATATGTACAATATCTACATACATACATACATACATACATACTTGTAGATGGCATTATTTCTGCAGTCTTATCAACTTTTTGTTTAAGTTAAAATTTTCTTTTTTATTTGCATAAAAACACAAAAAGTGTAAACAAGCAAACGCGTTTTGATCTGTACACCGATTTTTTTTATTTCACAAAATGAATAAATGTAAATGTATGTACACACGTTCTAAGCAAATATGTGTTTTCCTACTATTATTTGTGGCTGATGAAAAAATAAAAAGATGTACCTACGTACATAAACAATTTAAATGGGAGCATTTGCTTTGGTGTAAGTCAAATAAGGAGGAAATTTCTTATTTGTCAAAAACGTGTTGTCACAACTCAAAACTATTAAAAACTATACAAGTACTAGAGCACGAAAGAAATATTTAAGTAAGAGATCAAATTAACTGCGCGCAGTTTGAGAAGTAAATAAAGAGTAAATTCAGGAAAATATTGCTTAAGTAACAAAGCGAGCGTACTTTTTAATGTTTAAAGTGTTGGCGAAGTATTTTTTTTTAATTCTAGATAAAGTTAAGTACATATTAATGAAGTAAAACAACACACTTTTACAGTAAGATATGCACACATACATAAATATGTATATGTATTAGGCTGGGTCGATTTGTGGGGAGGCAAAAATATCGCCCATTGCTCTGTGAAAATCATATGCTAGGGATCAAAATAAGAAACTTCGCCGAAGGAACCATACCTCTAAAACGAATTCTGATGTCCCCCAATTTGGGTCGAACTTTTTAGTTTCTTTTCTATAACTCACGTTCTGACTAAATAAATTTCTTAAGAGAAAAAATAGATATTATTATAAATAAATAATAAATATTATTATAAATAAATGAAAATAAAGAAAAAACATAGCCATTTAGCTGATTTTTTCATGTAAAGACCAAAAATTGTGATATTTTTTAAATTGGGTGACATCAGAATTCGTTTTAGAGGTATGGTTCCTTCGGCAAAGTTTCTTATTTTGATCCCTAGAATACGATTTTCACAGAGCAATGACCGATTTTTAAATCAACCCGCCCTAATATGAATGTATACATTGGGGTGCATCACTCTCCTTACAAAATAAAAGAAAATACAAAAATTGAGACAAAATATTTCGAAAAATATTAAAATACAGTAAAACCCACGTAGAGTAAACTAGTTCAAGCAAGTTTTTTTCACTTAACCAAGGTTCTTCACAGAACACAAGTCAGAAATTTAAGGTCCCTTTAAGGAAATTCGGTCATTAAATAAACATTTATATAAATCAATTTAAAAATTTGTATAATATTTTCATTTTTCAAAAAGCCTTTGTATTGGCTTGTCTCTTTTTTGTGTTTAAGCTACTCCTTTACAGCTTCTTTTCTTCTTGAACTGCTCATGCGTTGCTGGATGTTGGTAGGCATTAAAAACATACACTCGTTTTACATTCAAGTTAGCCTGCAGACATACCATACATACATAAATTTAAGAACTATACCTACAATTTTTTACAAAATAGGACAAGTTTGTTTCTCTACCTCCAATTGGTCTTAGATCGATCCATTTGCGAGTCCAGAACATCTGCTTACGTCTAATGCCACGCTTTTTCCTTCGATTATTATTTGCATTAGCTCATATTTAGTACCTCGAATGATGAGTCTCAAATATATCGGTTTGCGACGCTTGATAGTTACAGCATCACCTCTAAAATGTCGAAGGATAAATGTATATATTTCTTCCCCTGTTTTCCTCGTCCGCTCGATAACTTTTTCAAAGACTGTAGCAGCTTCTGACACCGTTATAAAATGTCTCTCATTCAATTCTTAGAGTTTGTTCACTGTACTCAGTACCCAAAAAATACGTGTTCACTTTATGGAGTACTAGTAAAAGAAATTTGGTGTTCAGCCGATCGAGGAGTTGAGTTAAGCCGGGGTTCATTCAACCCAGATTGTACTGTATTTCTGTATTTATTTTTTCTTACAAAAACTTTTCAACGTTAAATAAATTTTTTCTATACTCGTTAACCAAAAAGTTGATAAAAAATATCTGAATATGATGATTTCGACCTGTCCACCAGGAATAGCCTGGATTTAATGTAGATGACTTTTAATTGAGGTCGAAATATTGGCAAAAAAATTAAAACAATAATTGAATTTATTTGTGGTTTATTGCTAGCTCACATATGTATAAAGGTACGCAATTTTTGAATATGATTTAAAAACGTTTTTTGTTTTACATAATGCAGAAATTGTGTATTCTTTTTTAATTGCCAGGAATGGAAACAGAAAAAAAATTGTATTTGTTTATAATTCATACGATAGCAAAAAAAAAAAAAAATGAAAACAAAATTATTTTGATTGATTTAAATATTTTTTTAAAAAACACTCAACAAATCACCACCACAAACAGTTATGTACAAGGCAATAAAATACAAAGAATATCGCGTTTGAAGGACTACGGTGTTGGCTTATCGATATTTGGATAATGACAAAGAAATTTGTTGTAGGATCGAGGCAGAGAGGCAAGCCTTTTTGTTATAGAAACTGCTGAACCAAACTTATAGTAAAGAGCAAAAAAGAATTAAATAAAAATAAAATAAACAGTAAAAACAAGTATGCATACATATATCTATATGTATGTTAAATGCATGCTTGACTTAGTGATATGTAAATTTGTTATGCGGTGCAAATTTCCATTCCTCCATAATTTTTCTAATCATTGTTAATATCATATTTATTTAATTGTAACAAAAAAGTGTTAGTGGCACGTGAGGATCATAGGGCGCGGGATGGTGTTGGCAAGAGTGTGTACAGATGCTACGAAGTCGTAACATATGCGTTTACATACAAACATACATACATATGTATCTGTATGATAAATGTGTATACTCTAAATAAGATAGCTTGGCTGTAAGATTAGATAACATATAGCAACAACCAGGAGGTAATGAAAATACTCAACATTCAAATAGTCAAAAATTTTAACTCAAGGTCTTTGAAGAGCCTGAATTATCGCACCTATTGAAAGAAAGGAAATTAAAAAATACGTATGTATGTGTGTAGAAAACATAACGACTTGATTTGAGAATGTGTTATTTAGTTTCGGGAAAATTAGTCATACGTATACTGGAAAAAGATACCCAAAATCCTGATAATATCGATCAAAAAAAGATCGTCGAAAAGTGTATATGGAGATTGTTTGTTTTTGTAAAGTGTTTCCCCGAGCTTCTCCTCCAACAATCCTTGCAATCTAACAATCTTGTACCTCCTTCCACGACCGAGTTTTGAACCTGTAATATAACTACACAAACTGGACCGTACCAATATGTCTTTGGACTTGGTAAATCTACCATCAACCAGATATTAGCGATGTTAAAAGCATATAAAACTTGGTAAAATAGAAGAGATACTCAGCATCTTTTTGTTGAAGCTGCTTTCGGCAGCATAAAATGCATTGCATACTCTTCTTTGCTTCTAAGTCTCAATTTGATATCTGCGCGAAGCATATGCGACCATACAGGATGGCAAGAAGCGAAACCATCAACTCCATCGCAATTGTTAAGGCTGATGGTGAAGATAATTCGAGTTCCAAAATTTAATCGCTCCGGACCACATGCAAGAAGATATCGACGTCGCCGACCGACAGAACCTCGGCATTTGTTTCACCTGTTCCAAGTTGGATGAATAGGGAAAGCGGGTGGAGCTGGTGGTGAACGAGAACTAATCGAAGTATCTGCTGTCATAAAACAAATAGTCAGTGACAGTTATAATTTCGAAGTAACAAAGTATAGCAAATTACTATCCAGAGGTTTCTCTGTCTAGGCCAAATCGTGCCAATGTATTCAACTACTCCAGGTGGGAATAGATTGGCCCTCGAAAAAAAACGTGTGAACATTTTTGAGGTCGGGAAAAATCTCTTAAGCGACTAATACAGCGTTTAAAAAGTAGGAGTACCGAAAATCTAAAGCTGTTTTTGGAAATATTGTTAATACTACAATATAAAATTTGTTACAAATTTAAAAAAATATTTTATTAAGTCGACAAAAAATTGTGTGTTCACAAGTATTTATATGAGTAAATTTGTTTTCAAAAACCTTTACATAAACTCGCTATACTTGCAAGCCGCAATCACAAGCTAGGTCCTCCTCATAAAATTGAAAAAAAAACTCCTGAAAATGAATGCAGGCTGAGCAATTTCAGCCTCCTTTTCCATGCACGGGCATTTACGTACCTAAACACATATACATATACATTTACGAATAGAATTTGATAAAACACTTTGAAAGAAGCGAGGGCAGTGTTTCCCAAGTGCAGAGGAATATGAAATCTCCCATGAAGCGATTTACCCAAGATGCCAACAAAAGCGAGAATGTTGGGAAATTGTTTGGAAAGTGGCAGAGAAGAGGCCACTTCCGCAAATGAGGCTACTTTAAATTCAAAGCATTCCACCTCGGATACATATTTATACGTATGTACTTATGTATGTATGTATTTATGTATCTCTCGTCCTGTTTGAACAGATACTGATGCTGATACTAATACTGAAACAGATGTATATATGTATGTAGGTACAACCATGGTGCACTCGAGAAAAATATATATGTATGTAATTATACTTACACACATACAAATGGTATATATGTATATGAAGTATGCGAATAATATCTGCAACTTTAAGTTGTTATGGTTAGAAAGTTTACTTACTTTTACCAAAGAGCACCTAAAACAGGCCTTCTGTGCCATTACTTTATGTCTAAATGTGTGTATGTTTGTAAATGTATGTATCCCATGAATACGATTAGAAATTCAAGTGTTGTATTATCGATTTTCACGTAGCCATTGGAGGTATGTAAATTAGAACACGTCCGTAAAGGTTTGTCAAAGTTGTGATTTTTTTCTGTTTTTCTATCTATGCGTGCCAACGTATGAGCAAATGGATAGGTATAGATCGAATATTCAGAATTAACTGAATTCATGCATTTACGGAAAACTTCACTATGCCTTCAGAAAACAAAACAACATTAACTTAATTTGTATGTGCTTAAAATTTTGTATTAAATCTTTTTAACTAAAGTCTAAGTAACTTTCCGTTCTAGATTTAAAAAAACGTAATCAAAGAAATTAAAAGTAGTTTCATTAAAAGTGTATGAAAAAAGCGTGATTAAAAATTTTTTTTTTTTTTGACGTGATAACGTCTTATAATTCGATTTAACAGGCTGCACGCACGAAAAAATGTGTCGTTACCTTGCTCATTACTGTTCATATGTAGTTACCTTGCTCATTACTGTTCATATGTAGTTACCTTGCTCATTACTGTTCATATGTAGTTACCTTGCTCATTACTATTCATATGTAGTTACCTTGCTCATTACTGTTCATATGTAGTTACCTTGCTCATTGCCGTTACCAAAATGTGTCGTTACCTTGCTCATATGTAGCTACCTTGCTCATATGTAGTTACCTTGCTCATATTAGTGTTACCTTGCTCATATGTAGTTACCTTGCTCATATTAGTGTTACCTTGCTCATATGTAGTTACCTTGCTCATTAGTGTTACCTTGCTCATATTAGTGTTACCTTGCTCATTGCATTGAATGAACTGCAAGCGAAAGCGCGGAAGGAACGACAAAGCAAACAAAGCAAACGAACGGCAACGTTCGACATCTTGCTCTCCCCTACTTATGTGAGCGTATATATGTATGTATATGCGCATATGTACATATATAAATTCACGTATTTGTATTTGCATATGCCCTCTTATTGATTATTATTAATTTGATTTACTTGAAGAATTTAAAATAAAACCAAGTTTGTTAATAATACCTGTTGTTTTAATGTTATTATTATTATTTTTTTATTATATCTGAAGGAAAAAATGTATGGTAATATTCACCATATCTATACTAATACTATAAAGAGGAAAACTTTGTTTGTTTGGTTGTAATGAATAGGCTCAAAAACTACTGGACCGATTTTAAAAATTCTTTCACCATTCGAAAGCTACATCACGAGTAACATGGATTATATTTTATTTTGGAAATAGGGCTCGAGATATAGGTCAAAACGTGGACCCGGGTAACCTTCGGATGTGTATGTACAATATGGGTATCAAATGAAAGCTGTTGATAAGTGCTTTAATACGGGGTAATTTTCATACCTATTGATGACTAGGGTCAGGAAATATATGCCAAAACGTGGACCCGCCGTGTCTTTGCACCGAATTAAACCAAACTTACACACATTGTTAAGTAGGTATTGAAGATGATTTCCGTATAGTTTGAATACCTATTGGTAGATAGGGTCTCGAGATATAGGTCAAAACGTTGACCCGGGTAACCTTCGGATGTGTATGTACAATATGGGTATCAAATGGAAGCTGTTGGTGAATGCTTTAGTTCAGAGTATTTCCATCCGCTCCGTGACTAGGGTCTCGAGATAGAGACCAAAACGTGGACCCTAGAATGTGTTTGTACAATATGGATATCAAATGAAAGCTGTTGATAAGTGCTTTAATACGGGGTAATTTTCATACCTATTGATGACTAGGGTCTCGAAATATATGCCAAAACGTGGACCCGGGTAACCTTCGGACGTGTATGTACAATATGGGTATCAAATGAAAGCTGTTGGTGAATGCTTTAGTACAAAGTATTTTTCATGCCGCTCCGTGACTGGGGTCTCGAGATATAGGTCAAAACGTGGACCCGGGTAACCTTTGGTTGTGTATGTACAATATGGGTATAAAATGAGAGCTGTTGATAAGTGCTTTAATACGGGGTAATTTGTTATGTTATGTAATGTTATGTTTTGTTATGTTATGTTGTGTTATGTTATGTTATGTTATGTTATGTTATGTTATGTTATGTTATGTTATGTTATGTTATGTTATGTTATGTTATGTTATGTTATGTTATGTTATGTTATGTTATGTTATGTTATGTTATGTTATGTTATGTTATGTTATGTTATGTTATGTTATGTTATGTTATGTTATGTTATGTTATGTTATGTTATGTTATGTTATGTTATGTTATGTTATGTTATGTTATGTTATGTTATGTTATGTTATGTTATGTTATGTTATGTTATGTTATGTTATGTTATGTTATGTTATGTTATGTTATGTTATGTTATGTTATGTTATGTTATGTTATGTTATGTTATGTTATGTTATGTTATGTTATGTTATGTTATGTTATGTTATGTTATGTTATGTTATGTTATGTTATGTTATGTTATGTTATGTTATGTTATGTTATGTTATGTTATGTTATGTTATGTAATGTTATGTTATGTTATGTTATGTTATGTTGTGTTGTGTTGTGTTGTGTTATGCTGTGTTATGTTATGTTATGTTATGTTATGTTATGTTATGTTATGTTATGTTATGTTAAAGTATATTATGTTATGTTAATGTTAACTCATTCTCTATATCCATACAAAATATCTATCAAACAAATAAAATTAAAATTTTCTTTTGAAAAATGCAACCATTCAATCAGTATTTTCTTATGACGTTATCACGTTAAACTATCGTCAGTAAACCGACTTTGCAGACAACCTCTTTTTTTTTTTTTTTTTTTTTTTTTTTTTTTTTTTTTTTTTATTTCCATTATAAATTACGATCTGTTAATATTAACAATAAGTAATTGGTGTTAGGGTTTGGAATTAAAATGTCCCTTCCCTTTGAAAGAGAACATTATTGTCTTTGGTGGTATTTAGTTATAATTTTACTAATACATAGTTTTCTATAATTTTATATTATTATATTTTATTTTATATCACAGTACGGGCAAGATCTGTGGGTGTTTTGCGCTTTAGTCTTCTTGGTTTAAGTTCCATTTCCGGTATCAGTCTCATCTCATTAAAAATAAAGCGCAAAATTTTTTTTATCAAAATTTTTTCTATTAATTCATTATGTTTATATATGTATATATTATAAATGTTTAAAACTTATCATTCCGATTAGTGAAAAGTTAAATGCAACCTAGTTTAATTCCGAAAATATAAAATTAAAATCTTTGTGTAAATAAAACACAAAAATGTCAAGGAAATTTGTGCCACATGCAGAACAACTTCAAACAAGGAAATCGGGGTTATAGCAGCTGCCAGAGGTGCTTCTCAAAGCAAGAGGTGGACAGAAACTTGTAGCATAAGTCTCATAAGCTCTTCAAAACTTTGTGCTTTAAGAATGAAGATTTGATGTATATTAGTAGGGGGATTCACTTCAAGAAGACAAAATGTCAAATGCAGTTCAAAAAGCGAAATCAGAATTTTTATCACAAATTGTAAGTTTACAAAAAGTTGTAATTTAATTAATGGGGAAGTTATAAACAACCTTCCAAAATAAACTGAATATTTATTAGCAGTAAAGCCAAAATATGACATAACTTGAATATAGGAAAACAAAAACTTTTTTTCATGCAAAATTCATATTCGTACTAAGTTTTTATACAAGAAACTTAAATCCCAGCGGAAACGTAAAATATTACAATACTAAATATAATAAAAGAAAAACTGAAATTATTACTCAAAAGCTTTGCAAATTTATATCGAGTCTTACTGTTGCAATTATCGGTTATGGGTTAATGTAAACGAACTTTTGATTTAATAAGCCTGCCATCATTACTTAACATACATTGCTCCATTTGTATCATGTATATTGTATATATATTATATATATATATTATTGGCGCTTACACGCTTTTAGGGTGTTTGACCGAGCTTCTCCTCCTGTTTGTGGAGTGCGTCTTGATGTTTTCCACAAATGGAGGTAACTTCAGTTCTATGCCCTTTTAGAGTGGCAGGTGATTTTTATGAGGCGCCTTTTCTTACAATTTCGTTTCATATAGTTTCATTAAAATCAGTTATATCACAAAGAACCTTTGGCACAAGTGAGCTATTATTCCCTGCAGTAACCAATCCAACCTTGTATAAGTTGTTTATGGGAACTATCGTTATCAATAACTATGTGGCTGAAAATGGCAACAATATTTCTGTTTTGTATTATCGTTTAAGTTCTCAAGCTATTAAAACAACAACCGATACTTGCTTTATCGAACTTTGTAAAGCACACCCAATTCATATTTGACAAAAATTCCAACAAATTTCCATTCAACGTCTTAAGGAAGTTTGGAATAATAACCTAACCTTATAAAAACAACAACTATTTCCAGACAACTGCCTTACAGGTAGTTGTACGATTCTTCAAAAATAAATGTAATTTGGAGAAAGGGTATTTTTTAAGGGTTCATTTACAAAGCGCTGAAGCCCCAAAAACTATTTATTTGAGGCTGATTAAAGTTCGTGGTAATCATCCCCATTGCCATGTCCACATGATTGTAAACCAACTATTGAATCATCAGTCTAAAGAGAATTGGCTGGTTGAAGTAGGCTTCATCAAATCTTAGTGGTATCACATGGGTAGAGTAACAGTCACTTATTCGAAAACTGTTAAGGCTTTCGGCTCGACGACTCTGGGAAATACATTTCTCCTAAGTGAGAAGAGATGTGCACAGCTATCATTGCCTGTTTCGCAATGGTCATACGACGCCGGCATTTACTTGTTAACTACAAGATGGCGCAAAATTAATAGCCCTATCGGAAAATTTATAGTTTTTACAACTGGCGGTGTGCGTCAATCACATTTGGCACTTGTGAACTAGACAGCTGTAGTATACAACCATACATATAGGCAAAAGAGCGCGCAAAGGTCAAAATAAAGATTTTCATCACTCAAAATATTTTTTGTTTTTACTTGTTAAGAAAGTTATTCGAAAACGAAATTGGATGATTGATTTTCCCCACCTATGCAGATTTTACGTAAGACAAGAATTTAATTTCTATAGCTTTTCAACAGCTTTTCTAACAATTACGACAAACTCTACACTTCTCAGATCAAGAAAATCTTATGTGATCAGATTTTTGGTGCAACGGAATATACAGAATTTATCAAAAAATTTCAAAATATTTAGTTTGTTTATCAATTAGTAATTTATTTTTTTTAAACAATAAATAGGCGCATCTTTTGAAAGACCCTTTATGAGATATATATTATATATATTTGGAACAACTTCTTTATATATGGATGTATGGTGTAATATACAAGTTCGGGTTCGAGTATAAGTTAAAGTCTCTTGCGCCTCAGGCTTATGAAAAATGTCCCTCCATTTCCAACACCTGGAACAAGCTTTTATGAGCTTGATTATCTTAAAGTCATGAAGTGATTGACACTCATAGACCCCACACTTGTGTTCAGAGTACAAAAATGCACCGGAAATTAGTTAAAATAAAACTCGAATAAAACAACTTATTTTTGTAGACCTTTTGAGGTAGACAGTTTACGGTACTATAACAATTAATAGGTCCAAAACGGGTCTGCTAAAGCCATTCCACTAAAGATACTAATTTGAATTTACTGGACTCCTACAAAATTTTCAAAATTTCTTTTTAGCAAATTGGTTAGCCGTATTTTCAGCGCCAGAATTTTTTTTCTATACTCGAAGTTTTCCTGCTGTACAAAATATTGTACAATACAAATTAGCAGCTGCTATTAAGTGTATCGCTTGCTTATCCAAATACAAGTGTAGTAGAAGTGACCTTAAGGCTCTAACTGGTCATTCAAATTAAGAAAATTTGCAAAATTGCCAGTCACAAAGTCATTTGTGCACCGCACTTGCAAAAAATCGAGTCTTATGACCAAACAAACTACGTACATACCCATTTTACCGCTACTTATCATCATTACCAGCCATATGGGGTCACTTTGAGCTCCAAAAAATACAGAAACTATACGATAAAAGAAAACAACAGAGAAAAAATTCCGAACTGTTATTATATGCACAACCCCTAACGTCTGCCTTGTTATTGGGAGAGCTACCAACGGCAGACATTCGGAAATGTCCGTTAGGATATTGCAATATGATGAGCTTCCGTGGGTAAATGAATGTAATATGCGATTACGAAAAGACAACACGAATGGCGAAAGCCAGATGAAAGAGAAGAAACTTACGTTTGTATGTGTGTAATACGAAAAAAGGAAGCAAGACTACATATATGTACGAAAATCACTGTAATAACATTGACATTTGCCCCACACACAGGGATTGCACAGCCACACACAAAGTTTGGAGTAGCGAAAACTGTCTGAGTGAATGTGTATGTGACTTGGCAGCGAACTAACCCCAAAATGCGATCGGCGAACCTGGCGCAAGCCAAATTGCATTAAGAAGCTCATTAATTTCTACATTTTGCGATAACAGTTTAGCTCGTAAATGTCTGCCACACACAACACATACAAACATCTAAGTGAAGTACTTACCCGTTATAACGAGTAAGGAAGGATGAAGGAGATCTGGATATAGCGGCGAAGTGTCTGCTTTCGCCTATACAAACATATTTCGCTGCATGTGATTGTAGCTGATTGTTTTGTTGTACACAGAAGAATGTTCGTACGGTTGTGAATATCCACTGTTTTCTTGAACCCCCGCCTCACAGCAGGCTGGCAATTTTCTTCATTTCGCATTTTCTTCGCACGCTGCGAACAAACAACGAGCCATTCGAGCGAACGTCGAAACTGTCAGTTGAAGTTTATCTGAGTCGAAGAGGACAAGTTGAGTTGAAATTAGAGAATGGGAGCGTAGAGTGGGTAATGAACAAGCAAAATGGCGCAAAATAGTTGGAAGTCGCCTTTGCAAGTATTCAGCTGGTGTGTGCGTCGAAAACGTCCCGTTCGGTTAAAGTTTGTGCAAAGATAATCTCTAAAGCGACATTTTTACAAAATTACTAAAATAGATAATGAGAAAAAGCGAAGTGCTTGCATGTATGTGTGGAAGTATGTACGAGTACGTGCGGTGCGAAACTCATGACTGTTTGGACTCAACATTTGGAAGTAATTGTGGCGGACATTACACCGCCATCCTTGCACTACACCGCCAGCTGGTGTGTGCTCGCCCGCACACCTATCTTCAATTTAATCGATTGTCTTCCGAACTTTTGCTGCCCAACCTGCCACTAATGACGTTATAATAGATGTTTTTGCAAGCGCTACGAGGTAGCCATTGAAGCTATCGAAGGACCACTGGCTAGCTCTCGTTACTTTTGAACTCTCTTCCAGAGCGTTTATCGAACTTTTACATTTTGCAAATAAATATGTTAGTACATCTCTACCACCTCTTAAGCAGATTGATATATGGCCTCCTCAATTCGATGTCTTCTTCGCAAACATTTACTGCATCACAGGCATGAGACAGCTTTCGGAACGCTTGCGACTACACACATACGCACATACGTGTACGTATTGGTATTAACCGCAAAAGGACCTCAGCTTGTTTGAGCTCGCTAAGCGTGAAAGATGTATTTGTTGTCAAGTTACTGTGGACAATCAGCAAATGCAATTTTGTGATGAAAGCATATGTATGTGAGTGTGTGTGTCTAGCTTTGGTGGGCTCCAACAAGTTTATGTACGTCCCACTTCAACTACCCAGCTCTTAATATCTATCTTCCTGCTGGTGATTATTATTGTTGGTTTTGTGGAAAATTTATGGGCGATTGTCATTTGCTTGTTGATGCCCACAATTGCTACACCCTTTGTTTTTTGTGTGTACGAGTGAATAGTTATTCGGTTTTGCTCGGTTTTCCCCTCGCCCAAATTGAATATCTTTACTTTATTCTTCTCAATGCTTTCGACAATGATAACCCTCCGCCGAATTGCGCTGTCTAGTAAAGAGACATATGGGAGCAATTTTCCAGCGGTTTAGCCGCTACTTCGTTCCATCTGTTGGTGAATTTATGTAACAAACATATATACGTATATGTATGTTCATATATGCCTGCATGCACATGCAAGTATTCGTTGTCTATTGAAGACAAAAGGCACTAAGTCAATCGGCATTAGTGTCAACAATCGTCCAAAAAATTTAGGTACACATGTATCTATTTGCGATATCCCATAGAAATTTGTCAAGGGATTGTTGCTTAAGTAGATACATTTCTATATATTTACACGGATATAGGAATAAAGGGTTAAAAATAATAATGAAAAGCTTAAAATGATAGCACAGAAGAGTGCTAAAGAGTTATAGATTTAACATCCACTGCACTAATACTCAGTCTAAATTTTTTATTTATATACCCATTTATTATTATTTAGTCATATGATTACAATTCTTGCTAACTATTGAGGAAAACTACTTAATACTATTTAAAAATAATCATGCAATGCGCTACGGACAGCGCCACAGCGCAAGAAAAGCTTCAAATCAGGAACATCATTTAACTCAGATAGGACTCTGTTCGAGGGAGCAAATTCGGCATGATTGTACTTTGTACCAACATAAAATATAGAGGCCCGACACTGATTACATATGAGAACACTGAAAGCTAAATTTTCCAAACAGTTAATAGTGTAGAACGCGAACTATAAAATTCCTGGCTAGAGAGGCAAATCTGCTGTGCAGAGCTTTTCAATATATTCTCTAAAGTCCATCTACTCTGCGAGATCGAGATAAAATCGTGAGTCACTCAATGGTAGTAAAAATTCACAAAAGTCTCATTAGAAGTTCGTATGTGCCAAAATATTATTTTTAGTAATGAACTGTAAAGAAAACTCTAAAATCTGAAAAACAAAACTAAAACTACTTATTAAAATGCAATACTAAATAATTTCAAGTTTAGCTGAAATAAAAGATTTTTATTTTATTTGATAGCATTGATACAATTTATAAATAATTTATTTAATATTTTGTTTCTCCGTCTTTGTTGTGAACTAAGCGGCCACTGTAGCCCAGTGTGCTTAGGCGTTATGTCTAATTTTGAATACGATCTCCAAAAAATAACTTCTGCCTTTTGATAAAAGCCATCTGCCATTCGAAGGGTATATGATACTGCAATTCCATTAAAAAGTACAACAACGTCTAAATAAATAAATCTGAATAATATATGCGCTGTTGTTGTATTAAGTCCTTGAAGCTTGCTTTTCAGCGTACCGATTTTGCAATGACACAGGTTTGTGATCGCGGACGCTCGAAACTGTCCATACTGTGTTTCTTTGCCAATCCTTGCGTTGTTGAGAGCCACTTTGAGAGAGCGATTCGTGTTCCCCACTTGACCGGAATAACCCTAGAAAAAAGTCCGAACAAACTTTGTTAAAATTATCGAATAGAGCGGTCAACTGTTTTGTGTAAGAATAAGAGGAATAAAAATATCAAATAACTTTGACATTTTGTTTCGGTTAAGAAACTTGGTTTTTTGTGTTTCAGTGCTTCTGGGCAGTTTACGTTTTATTGATAGGGCATATCGTTCGCACGCTCATCAGCCCGACAAAGAAACACAGACTTTTGTTGATTGTAATTGTCAGCCATGGCAAAACCATAATAATTTGTCATTGGATTTATTGAGACCAATGTAACGTCAAGTGTCAAACTCTGACAGAGCCAAAACCCCTTTTAATATCAGAGACACATTTGTCAGCGCGAGTCCTTTGCGCTGGGGAAATTACCTTCCCTGTGCACCTTTGTATTTTATGGTGTTTTCTTTTCATGAAAAAGTAGCATCTGAAAAGAGCAACAAAAATTCAATCCTGCTACAAAATACGTATTATACATATATAATTGGCGCATGTATCCTTGTTGAGCCGAGCTCCATCTCCAATTATGTAGTATGCGGCTTGATGTTGTTCAACGTATTAATTTTCTTACACCTTCCAAAATTCTTCGTTACTATTTAAATAAGTTCAATACCAATTATGCTCGCAATGCTCCTATTGAACGTGCCCTTCGTGATTTTAAAAATATCTCCAATTCTAACGCGCAAGATTTCTCATTTTCTAAGGAAGAATTTTCTGTACTAATGAACTTTATCTTTTAATTTGTTAGAGGTAACTTTGTATATTTTAATTAGATGTAAGGTTGTAATTGAATTTGTATACATATATTTTCATTATTCTTTAGTTTTAGTAGTCAGCCTGACATTATGTTTTCTTAACTTCTTGAAATAAAAAAACAATGGAACAAATCATATATTGAATATAATAAATTATATATATATCATAATGTGTTTCCACGAAAAGCCAGGGTAGGTTAACAGGTTTTGGGTTTGAAAGAATTGTTAACTGTTTCCACTGCATGTTTCATGGATATTGTGTTTAAACTGTAGTTCATTATTTTTTTGATTGCCTCATTCTTGTATATGCAAGAAAATCTAAATTTCAGACGCCGGCAGCCAGTCAAATTGTGTCGATATTGACAAGCTGCAAAACGTTGTTGCCATGTTGCGATAATAATTCAATAACTACAGAGCACAAATTACGGAAATGAATGCTACTGTCAGCACCCAATATTAAAATGCATGTCAACCCAACACAAACATGATGTGAAATATGGGCTTGAAATAGATTTGAGTTACGATATTTTTATGACATTTCACAAGTGTTTTAGCTGGTGTTTGCGCTTAAACACGCTAGCGACAGCAAAGCCAAAACTCAGTCGCGGTGGAAACGTTTTATTAGGATGCCTCACCAAAAAAAACCTTCCACCAAAATATTCATTATTTTGATCCCGTTGATAATAGTTTTAAACATTTTTATGCAGACATTTTAAGCCCAAACTCTTCTAACATCGGAAATTATTAAAAAAAGTGTATAAAAACTAATTTTACTCATAAAATTTTGATGGAAAAACATGGAGCGGATGCTACCTTATGGTATAATTTTAGATATATTTTGCACATATTAAATTTTGCAAACATTTTCTTTTAGTTTAACAATTAAAGAATGCGCAAAATTTGACGAACTTATACACGAGTGCACAGATAAGTTAAAATCAGTGGACAATACTCACCCTCATTTTTTGTAGGAAGTAGAAAATACTGCAATTTTGTCTGATCAACGTCCAACAATTTCAGAAAAGAGCACGCAGCTCCATAAATACGCTGAGAAAGAACATGAAAATATGGCAGTCCGGGAAAGAAAAGGAAACACCAATCCCTTATTAGGAAAATGCACTTTCTAGGATTTCCTTCCTGGTTTTATATATGTATGCATGTATATAATTTGCGCTCACATCCTTTTGGGGTGTTTGGCCGAGCTTCTCCTCCTACTTGTGGCTAGAGTTGGGTATTTCCCGAGAAAATCCCAATCTCGAGAATCGGGATTTCCCGAAATAACGAAAATTTCAATTCTCGAGATGCGGGATTTCCCGAAAATAATTTTTGAGATTTCTCGAGAATTCTCGAAAATTCGGGAAAAATTCCAAAAAATTAAAAAAAAAAATCTAAAACCAGTGTAAGAGCAATGAATTTCATAAAATATTATTTTTATTTATTTTTATTAAAGTATAAATTACATAAAAAAATATTTGAAAATATTACTATCTCAATTATTGCAAACAAAAAAGTGAAACAAAAATAATTACAAAAAAATGCACAACAAAAATAATTCAAGATTATACTTATTAAAATAGGGGAAAAAAGTGATTGTAAACATTATTTACCAAAATGGTGTTTTAAAAAACACAGACTGTGAATAGCTTCGTCTGACAATCGCGTACGCTTTTTGGACACAAAATTACCCGCTGTAGAAAAATTCCTCTCATTTTGAGTCGATGTTGGCTTAACAGTGTTAAAAGCCTCGATCAGTCTTTCAACATTTTGTGTTTTCTCTCCAGTTTTTTCATATAGTTTTAGCTCGTTTCTAAGCGACGAAAACATCTGGTTCGCCGCATGTTGCGCAATGTCTGCTTTCAGTTTTGAGCATTGCTGAACGTATTTTTCAAGCTGTTTCGCCATATCTTCTTCATCGACGTTGTTGGTTGCAAATACGTCATCATCGTCAGAACTAGACACTGCTTGGTCTTCTTGAATGCTCGTAGAAAATAGACGAACCAAATAGTTTTCGGCTTCTTTTATCAATTCTGTTTTAGGACAGGTGTGGAAAAATTCAGATTTGTCACTAGAGCTGTTAACTGGATCGTGTAAATATTTAAAGGCCGATAACAAACGGCTAGATCTACGAGCTGTTAAGTTTTTTTTTAGGCTGGATAAGAATTCATTGCCCAATTCGGTGTGCTGATTCTCCAATTTTGTGAACAAAAATTTGAGAATAGAATCCGCAGCAAGTAAGTTCACATTTTGGCGACTAAGTGCTTCTACAGCAACACGTATAGGTTTAAGAGCATTTATGATATCCTCGCAATACTTTTCTTCTGCGTCAGTAGTGGCCATAAAATTTATTAAGAGTGTCGAGCGCCTTACGAACATGCTTGCTGATGCAAATGTATCTGGCCAGCATAGTTTCCAGGCTATTCCAACGTGTTTTGCAATCCAACAGCAAGAAAAGCTCTTTCTTCTCGACCTCTTTAACATAATCCTGCAAGATGGCATTCCGTACAGGCGAGTTCTTGAATTTCAAAACTATCTTGCGAACCTTTTTTACGATTTCAAATGCAGACTTTATAGTGACCGTCTTGTCAGCAACAAATACGATATTGTCGTCCTCGTCATCGGAAGCGTTTTCCGCATTAATGTCGGAAAATGAAGTACTGCCTGCATTGTTTTCATTTTCATCGGAGCCTCTATCATCCGAATCGTCTCCATCGCTTACGTCACTATCGTATATCCTGTTTGCGACTTTTCGTTTCTGGTACATTACCTCCATGACCGCCAAATGTATGCCGTGATTGTAGCAAATCTGTTGATGCGCTGGTGATAGTCTCCCAAATTTGATCATGACACTGGCACCATCACTTGTAATAGCCACGATGTCGGACTGTAGTTTTATATTGAAGTCTGAAAGCTTTGCATTTACGAGCTCATATACTTTTTCAGCGGGACATGATTCCTGAATGCGAACCAGGCCAAGGTTGTCAGATTGTCCATCGTCATAATATATATGGATGTTCATGTAACGTCGGTTTCGCACGCTTGTCCACTCGTCGATGCTCAAGCTGAACTTACGCTGTGCAGATTTAAAATTTTCAATTTTGATCTTCAAATCGCTTTTTATTTTCGTGCAGTACTTCATAACCAAACCCAGAACAGCTTTGTGACACTTTGGAAGATGAAATCCTAAGCGGCTGATACTATTACGAATGAACTCACTTTTTGTTATCGCGTTTATTGGAATTCCATCTTTTGCAGCCAATTTTGCAACAATTTGTTCAAGCGATTCAGGCGAGGAAGAAGTATTGAAAAAGTTGTGAAGAGTTCGGGTCTTCTTGGCTGGTGGCTGTTCTTTTGGAGCCTCATGTTCCCTTCGCTTCATGTTGTGTATCCTCTCCATGTGACGGTGAAGTCCAGATGTTGACGAAGACTTGCATTTAATGATTTTATTGCATTTCAAACATGTTGCTTCATCGTCAAATCGCTTGAAAAGCTGCCACACTTGGTCGTATTCGTATTCTGAACTCATGATTTTTAATGCTAAAAATTCAAAATTTGTTTTAAATTTTGTTTTTTAAAGGAAGAAACTAACCGGTACTCACAGTCAACGATACGTCGATTCAAAACTTAAAAATAAGTAATATTTGGACCACAAAATATTTTATTATACGGTGTATAATTTATACTTAATCAGGTACCACAAAATGAAATGCACCCGCTCACTACAAAAAATAAATTTACAAACGTCGTCTGTGCAGTCTGCGAACAAATTGAAATTGCTTGACTATTTTCAAAGCATTTCTAATTGCTTAACTGCTGCTACATATAAGAAACACATAAAACTAAACTTCATTAGCTTGATGTTACAGTGCTTTCCTTCGACATAGCATAGCAACGCATCTAGCATTTACTCTGTAGTCACCCTAAAACCAAAAAAAAAAAACAGACAAACAAACAAATGGAACAGTTATACTGTTGTGGCTTTTCGCATAGCAATTGAAACTATGGTGTGAATTGTATGTGATTCTGCGAATTAGTATGTAGTGTGCGATTCTTTGTAACATAATGGCCGTTACAGTTTGGTGTTTCCAGGTATTAATCATATGTATGTGTATTCTTTTACTTTTGAAAGAATTGTTTTTTCTCTTAATATTTGACAACAAAAATTAAAAAAAAAAAATGGATTTCTCGAGAAATCTTGAAACATTCTCGAGATTCGGGATTTCCCGAAATGCTAAAAATTTCAATTCTCAAAATTCGGGATGAAAAAATATCGAGAATTTCTCGAGAATTCCCGTCGGGAAATTCCCGAAACCCAACTCTACTTGTGGCATGCGTCTTGATGTTTTTGCACAAATGGAGGTACCTACAGCTTTAAGCCGTCTTCGAACGACAAACAGTTTTTATGATGAGCTTTTTCATGGCAGAAATACACACTTCTGATTTTGCCTGTATAAATAAATGAGACCAACTCAGCTTTCTACTTTGAAAAATGTATCAAAATATTTATTCATTCAATAAATATTTTTCAGAGCATTTTAGTAAATGGGAACGAAGATGTGATTGATTTTATAATGTTCCAATACTGTCGGTGCAATTTCTAATGATAATTAATTTTAAATTTAATATCATCACAATTTTTCTTTAATTTCCATATATACTTCTCGATATTTGTTTTGATCATTTTCGAGGTTTTAGTTTTTTCTTTTTTTTGTGCTTCTGATTTCATCGTATTTTTTAATAGCTGAACTAATTTTTCTGTGGACATGCTCTAGTAAATATTCAAACTGCGGAGACGACCTAAAATTTAAGATATCGAGCAGAACACAAACTTTAGTTACGGTAGGCTGCAAAGCGCATCTGCCAACAATAAAAATATTTCCACAGTCAAATGGAAAATAAATAAGACATACATACAATTCGTAGAAAAATACGAAAAAGCACGTTCCAATGATATTTTTTTCTTTTCTGCTGTAGGATAATAAAATAATTTTTAGTGCGGCCAATTGTTTACCTTTCGTATAGGAGCGTTTTTGAAAAAAAAAAGATAAAAAACGAGAAAATACCAAATATTTGCTTAGCAGGTCACCATTGTTAAGTGTCAAAAACTTTTTGGAACATTTATTTTTCTTAAGCGAAGCGAACTTTTTTCGAATACCTACAAAAGTATTTTAGGATATGTACCTATGAATGTAGATTTGCCTGCACGTCAAGGTTTTCCCAATGTACTATCTACTGCTTGTGCGTACATATGTTTTCGTTAGTGTCGCTATGCATCTTGAATGTACATACATATGTATGTGTTGTGTATTATGTTTTCGCAGAGGTGACAGCTCTGGGGTAGATGGGGATGAGCGTCAGAACAGCGCCAAGCAGAAGCAGCCGTCAATAAAACAATTTGACAGTTTCTAAAATTACGAGCGTTTTTGTTTTTGTTTTTATTTTCCTTTTACTTTTACATTTTTCTCTTCCGTTGAGTTTGCTTGCTATGTTGGTCACTTGACGAAATTAAAAGATGTCAAATGCTGTGACAACAGGTGTCATTGTTAAGCAGAGAAAACAAGTTTCTTACTGTTGATGTTGGCAGGATTAGATGCTGACGGTTGAAGATACGCAAAACATGTAAATGCACACACATATATTTTGGCTTGGAAATAATTGCACAAAAACAAAGTTCTTTCTGAGAATAATTGTATAATATTATATGGATGCGCAATATGCAACTTCGAAAAGCATATTTTTTCGTTCTAAATATGATCAAAATTCAACTTTATTCTGAAAAAATGGTTACAAGTGAATCATTGAAAGTATTGCCCATCGCTGGTTACACCTTTTTCCCATCTTTCTGGTAGATCTCGTATACCGTCGCGAGAAAACTGTTCATATTTTGAGGCTATCCACGGATCAAGCCATTTTTTGATGTCTTCATATGAATGGAACTGTTGGTCAGTTAGACCATGTGCCATCGATCGGAACAAGTGATAATCGGACGGCGCAATATCTGGAAAATATGGCGGGTTTGATAGGATCTCCCATTTCAGTGTTTCCAGGTAGGTTTTAACGGGTTTGGCAACGAGAGGCCGAGCGTTGTCATGCTGTAGAATCACTTTTTCATGCCTTTCCGCGTATTGCGGCCGCTTCTCACGCAGTGCTCGGCTCAAACGCAGCAATTGAAGTCGATACCGATCCCCAGTGATGGTTTTGCTTTGTTTTAACAGTTCATAATAAATAACACCAACTTGGTCCTACCAAATACATAGCATAACCTTCGCAGCGTGAATATTCCCCATGACTTTCTTTTCTTTGGATTGCTGTAATGAATCCATTTCTCATCACCCGTCACGATGCGATGAAGAAAACCATTCCTTTTTTGCCGCTGGAGCACTTGTTCACAGGCGAAAAAACGACGTTCAACATCCTTTGGTTTTAACTCATATTACTGAAGCAAGCTCTTCTTGCATTTGACATGGATCCTCATTGAGCAATGCCTCCAATTCAGCGTCTTCGAAGGTTTTTAGCCTTCCTTCACGCGGCCGGTCGTCAACATTAAAATCACCGTCTTTGAAGCGACGGAACCTATCTCGGCACGTTGTTTCATTTAAAGCAGCATCTCCATAAACTTTTTGTAGCTCTCGATGCGCTTCAGCCGCCGTTTTTTTCGAATGAAAGAGGAAAATCAACACTTCCCGCAAATGACGATTATTCGGCACAAAGTCAGACATTTTCACAAAACCGAAAGTATATGATACCAAAACAAAATGACTAATGTGTGGAAGCAGTTTGTTTATCATATGTCTAAGCTTGGTTTATGACGTTTAGGTTATGTTAGAATCGACTAGCACACACTGCTGGCAGCATCTATTGGCAAACAGCGAGAACTTATGTAGTTGCACACCTAATAGTTGATGTGAACAGCTATGTATTTACATTTTGAACTTCTATTCTACGTAGTAATTCCTCGGAACCTGTACTTGAAAGTAAATATTCAATACATTTTTACGTAGCAAGTCGCTTTTTTACTCGTTGGTTTTGTCGAGTTTAGTACTTAGTATCGATCCATTTGCACAATATTCGTGTTTACTTTTCTTACCTGTAAGAATATAATTAATTTTGAAAAATTGAAAATTTGCAATGCCTCCTTGAAAAAACTTCCAAAAGTTTAATCCACTGAACTTGAAGTATGTAAAATATTTAGTATTAGGGTAAAGAATTTTGCCTCTTGTGAAAGGCTTTTTTCAAAAGCAAAAAATAGAATTACTCACAAGAGAAAGCTCCTAACAGCCAAATATTGGGTAGTCGAAAAAGTCTTTTCGTATTTCTAATCAAACTTCAACTCATTTTTTTTTTATATTTATAATGAACTTTATTAAACCAAATATGTACCATTTTGGTCGACTACCTTTTGCCATTTTTCTTCCAGAGACATTATTCTATCAATGTAAAACTTTTGTGGTTTCTCGGCCGAAAACTGCGACAAGTAATTTTCACAGGCTTCTCTTGAAGCCAACTTTGGTCCATTAAGGGAGTTCTGCATTAACCGAAACAAATGGTAGTCTAATGGTGCAAAGTCAAGGCTATATGGTGGATGCACCAAAACTTACCAGCCAAGCTCTCCCAGTTTTTGCCGAGTCATCAAAGATGTGTGTGGCCTAGCGTTGTCCTGATGGAAGACGACGCCCTTTCTGCTGATCAGTTCTGACCGTTTTTTTTCGATTGCTTGCTTCAATCTCATCAGTTGTTGACAGTAAAGTGTGGATTATTCCTTTCCAATCCCAACAAACACACAGCATAACATTTCGAGGCGTCAATCCTGGCTTTGCGACCTTTTTTTGAGCTTCACCACCATGATCTTTTTCGCACATTAATGTCGTATTTTATCCACTTTTCGTCTCCTGTTACCATTCGCTTCAGAAATGGTTCGGTTTCATTTCGTTTCTGCAAAGAATCGCAGATATTAATTCGGTCCATTAAATTTTTCACAGACAATTCATGTGGTACCCAAACATCGAGCTTCGGCCAGCCTTTTTTAAATGGTTCAAAACCGTTTGATGATGAATGTGTAGTGCCTTGGCGATGTCATGGCAGCTTATGTGACGATCCTTTTCAATCTTTTCCATAATTTCATCGACTTTTTTAACGATAGGTCGACCGGAGCGAGATGCATCTTTCACATCGAAATTTCCAGAACGGAAGCTAGCGAACCATTGTTGTGCTACACGAACTGATACAGCATCGTCGCCGTAAACTTCACAAATTTCATTGGTGGCTTGCGGGGCATTCTTCCCTTTTTTATACAAAAATTTCAAAATATAGCGAGTTTCTTGATTATTTTCACTCATTTTTGAACAGCTATAACTTTTTTTCAACTTCTCCGAATTTAATTTTTTTTTGGTTAAATGAAGCTTAAAATGTCAGCTTTCTAACACCATATGATATGACACAATGTGATCGGTAGCACTGGAGATAGATGACTCAAACGACATCTATTGACAAAATACGAAAAGACTTTTTCGACTACCCAATATTTAAAGAAACTACTTTTTTTGTACCTTAGCTAGTAAAAACGCTTTTTAACTTAATTTGTTAGGCTAAATGTAAATGTAAATGTTTCTTTTTGTTGCTTTTATTTTAGAGAATTGCAAACAGTGCATGAGCGAAACTTTTAACAAAATAAGACTTTGCTTGATATTTGAGGACTGTGTGTAGATTTATCTTAAAGAATTCCAGCTTGGTCTGATCCCGGCAACACATTAAAAAACGTAAACGGAAGATCCAATAATAACGTTGTTATAGATCAAGGAACAGGGAAAAAGTAGAAAAAATTAAGGTTTTTATAGATTCCAAATTCTTATATAAGTTGCTAATAAATGTATTTGTGAAAAAATAAATAAAAAATATATTTTTTTTTGGAAGTAAAGAAAAAACCCTATTTCTCAATACCAATATTTTTAATACTATGATTAATCCGCACTTTGAATATTGTTCTTCCATTTTATTATTGATCGGGCAAGAAAATAGAATGAAAATATTTTTAAAATTAAAAAGTTTTTAATAAAAACCATACGTTGCTAAACTATTTATCTCCACAAATGTTTTACGTATCAGATATGCAAACGGAATGATTTAAAAAGGTCTAGATTGGTATCATATGCAGCAAAAGAGTGTACTATAGTCGTATTCGATTCACCTTGCGTTAGCGAGGGACGAATAGATGAATCAATTTATATATGTATGTAGACAGCACTGGAAAAGAGCTGCCAAAATTAAGTTTGCTTGGGCACGCTTATAGAGTATTAGTAATACCGCGTTTATACAGAATGAATACTCTTTTGGTGTTGCCAAAGCGTGTTAACCGAGTCTCCCTTTCTACCAGCAATTTAAACAACATAAGTTATCTTGTATGACTTATAACTTTGTTGTTGCTTTCACATGCAAATTTTTCGTCAGGCGAGCAGAATATGCCTTATAAATATGAAGGAATTATGTAATAATAACTTGCCAACCGATATAAGGACGGAGGAAAACTTTAATACATTTAAGATAAAATTAATTTTTTGTTGATAGTGCGTGATTTTATCTGATTTCTAACTTTTCTAAATTTTAAAATTAGTAAAATTGAAGTGAATAAATCAAGCAAACAATTCAGCCACACGCTGAAACTTTGATCAGTCGGTCAGTAGTAGGTAAAATAGTAGGTACATGCCAAATGGAGTTCTGAAAGAAAGATGCATCAGAAGCACAGTATCATTAACAGAGTTCCAAAGCCAAAAAACAACCAAAACAAAAATATGCGACAGCAGACTGACATTATTTCATATGCGAATAATAAGCAAAGTATAATTCATGCTGAAATAAAAGATTTCCCTTCACCAATTTCGCATCTCCAATATTGCCAGACGTATATATGTATACATACATACATATGTAGTTAATTTTTTTCATTTTGGCGTGCAAATCCTCACACATTTATTAAACTATTAGCCAGAAGTCAAGTGTTGAAAGGCTTAAATTTCTAACCAATTCGGTGCTAAAAATTCCGGCATAAGGTGCAATTTAAGGCAAATGAAGTGTGAAATTAAAATCGTACATATATGAAATGACACATTTTAACCCTTCCATGGATCTGAAATAACCCTTTCCTGCACATAAGTATGTTTTAATATTTATCCATCTACACAACTACATTATGTCCAGTGGCAAATCCACAACCACATTCACTTCCATTTATCGCTCACGTTACCCTCAAGCTGTATTTGCAATCGATAAATTTATATTTATTATAATAAAAAGGGAGAAATGTCAAAATAGCCAAACAAACAAATGAGCAATTGCTGCCTATGTACGGAAGAAAATACATAAACTTGTACATTCATATATAAAGCGAGCAAAAAGGAGTAGCACAGCAGTACATATCCTGCCAACCTTTATTGTATGTTGAAATAGGCATATTTCTGGGCGCCTTTCCTGTTTTCATGTAACTATTTTATTTTTATTTTTTGTTTGTTTGTTTGTGCAAAATCATCATCATCACCGTCAGTGTCATCCATCGTGTACGGTTGAATATACCGAACAGTCCGTTAGCTGTATTTGCTGTTGCTGTCATATATCCTAATTCAACTGTCACATTAATCGTTTGTTTGGCCGGATGCAAGGATGAACGGGAAAGGGAAACTCCTCTTATATACTTTGTACTTTCCAAGTGTTTTACTTTTTTTCTTTGCACCGACAGATGCTCATGTGGCAGTGAAAGTGTCTAAAGGACATATTTGTTAGTATACATACACACATATAAATGTGCAGGGGTGGACCACGGGGGCTCGAGGCAGAAGAATTTAACAATTCTCTTTAGAGTTAAAAGTTTTTGGCAAAAAATAAGTAATAGAAATTAAAATAATCCATGCCGCTTCCAAAATCTCACTCATTGTGAATAATTCGTTTGCTCTTTTTTTTACATTATTAGCTATTAAATCTGTAGTAATACTTTACAGCATTTACATTTAAGTCACCTTCTATAAAGAAGTTTTATTCTTAGTAAAACAAGGCATCTCTCTTTAGAATTAACTGAAACTATGATATTTTATACAAAGAGAGCAAATGAAATAAAGATCTTAGCTTCAAAGATAATTCTGGGTTTCATGGAAAACCGTGAAAAAAATTAAAGGATATATCGGACATATGCACATACTTATACAATAAATGAATACATAAAATACTTATAAGAAATGTGTGTTTTAGCTCTTTCACT